>NC_061796.1:7029209-7333037 GCF_021462225.1 Girardinichthys multiradiatus
ATTATATTTATGTTTTGCAAGAGCAAATTGCAAAAGGAATAAATTGCATTAGGAATAACTCATTAATTGCACCTTTTTTAATTGTCCCTTATTTTTCCTTTCTTTCCACCTGCCTGACAACTATTGAAGCTACAGATGAACAGAAAAAGATACAGTCTATAAAAAAGTATTTGCTCCCTTAAAGATTTCTTGTTAAAGATTCTTGTTGAGTAAAACAATGCTTTAATTTAATTTATTAAAGGAAAATACTGTGTGTACCAACAAATGTAATGATCCCTGTTATTAATCATCACTTAGCTGTGATTAACTACATTTTAGGTTGAATTTTACTATCCACACCTAGGACAGACTTGTAAAACCAAGAAATCACTTTGATAGAACCTGTATGAGAACATGATTATGATTAAATTGAATTGACTTTGTGTAGTGCCTTGAGATGACATGTGTTGTGAATTGTTGCTATATAAATAAAACTGAAATGAATTGAATTGCATTGAACATGAAGTAGGCTGAAAAATCTCAAAAAGCAACATATCATGCCCCAGTCTAAAGCAATTTAATGATGGAGAATCAAAGTAAGAATCAATATCCAGAAATTGAGAAAACATGGAACAGTGTTGAACCTTCTCTGTGGCAGTCTTACAATAATTACTCCTAGACATATCAAAGGCTCATCCAAGAGGCTGCAAATGTATCCAGCACGACATCCAAAGCCCTGCAGGCGTCAACTGCCTTGGTTGGGGTCAGTGTTCCTGATTCAACAGCAAGAAAGAAACTGGACAACAATATTTTCAGTAGAAGCGTTTTAAGGCAACTACTGCTGTTGATCCAAAAGAATGCTCGTCTCACATTTGGCAGAAGAAAAAAAAACATCTTGAAGATTCCTTCGATTTTTATAAAAAGATTTTGTGGACAGACAAGAATGTGGAACTTCTTGGAAGTTATGCATCTTATTACGTCTTGCAGAAACTAATATGGCATTTCAGAAAAAGAACATCATACCTTCAGCCAAACGTAGTGGTGGTAGTGTAATGGTCTTTGGCAGCTATGCTGCTTCAGGGTGGGGACTACTTGCTGTAACTGATGGAACCATAAATTATTCTCTCTACCAGAAAATCCTGAAGGAGCATTCTAGTCATGGTCCACACCTAAATCTCAAACAAGCTAAGAAAACCCTCCAATTCTGCAATGAAGAGTTGTCTAAACTTCCTCCACCGTGATGTAAAAGTGTCACATAAGGCAAAGGTGGTAGAGATAGTTTATATCCGTAACAAATTTAAAAAGTGCTTTTTATTTACACAGGCTATCTTTGGCCTGTGTATATTAAAATTGATTTAATTATCTCAAACATTTAGGTGTGCCATGAAAGCAAAAACAGGATAAATCTGTGAGGGAGCATGTTTTTATGGCTTCTAGAAAAAGATAGCTGTCCAGATCAACAGTAACAACAGGTAGATCTAATTTTTATGGTGTGGATAGACTAGATAGCAGATGGTCAACTCTCCTGGGGTCAAATACCTATTCTTTTACAACCATTTATCAATACTTCAAATATTATTACTTTATCTGAACATAGGGGTGATATCTAATTAATTTTTGCTTTGTAATATTAGGACGTTTCCAGATTTAATCAGTCTTAATGAACACATATGCTGCAAGGTTGTGTGGTTGTATTCTTTCCTGCTGTCTTCTAACAATAAGACCTGAAGTTTTCAAAATAAAAGGTATCCTCAAGTGCTGAGTGCTGATATTTTCAGCAATGTGTTCATTGCCAAATTATTTATAGGTTCAAAAATCTTTGCCAACCAAACCTTTGACAATCAGACTGCATGAAAATGCCACGACTAGCAGCAACAAACAAGCTCACATTTTAAAAGAGTCTGACAACTTTAAGAAAATGATCTCTGGAGACATTGATGTTTTTTAAGATATTTTTTATTTTCTTTATTTATTGTCTGTTATTCTGCAGGCCTTAAAATACAGACATCACCAATTCACTTAGATCTAATGACAATGGACAGATAATTTGACTGACATTGCTACATGAGTCTAAGTGTGGAGAAAAAAAAAACTACCAAATATAGTTGTGAGGTGAATTTCTTGAAATGATTTTCTCATGTTTGATATCTAATACTGAGAGACTTGCAGTAAGAGATCATAGTTACAATATAAACCACCTGAACTGTCAACAAAGCTTCACTAATTAGCTAACTCCAACACAAATCACAGCTTCGGCATGTCCATGACCCCTAGAGGCAGCACGTGAGACATGTGCAAGCTATATTGTTTCTTCGCCAAAGTTTGGGAAGGCGCAAACGCAAGACACAATTTGCTTACAAAGACCTGTAAACATCACTCCAGTCTGCCAGGGGTAGCACAGCTCTCTGTCATGTTTACTTGTGAAACAACTCTTCTGTAACAGTGCACCTCCAAAAAGATATCATGGCAGGGCTTTTCCTTCACTTATAGTGTGATAACAATCCAAGCCTGGCAGCTGGTGGACATGATTTTCCCATGTAATTACACTACAGGCGTTGTAGAGTTGTCAACCACAGTGTTCTGGTTTAAACTAAGGAGGACCACATGCTTTTCTCCGTGCCTCTTATTTATACCTGAATGCATGGAATTATTTCTCTAACATATCTGTTATATAATTCTATGGTAGGTTCCTATGTGGGTTTCGGATAATACACAAGAAAAATGCAAGTATTAAGCAAGACAAATACTCTGTATTTGACCTATAGCTGTTGACCTCTGTGCCATGGGATTGAAATTGGAGCTTTATCCTCAATCCTACTCTCTAGATCTTAATAAAAATGCTACAAGAACTTAAACTTAGTTGAAATTAGCTGAAAGACAAAGACTTTTTATCACAGCTGTCACCTACTGATTGCTTTAGACTAAGCAAGAGCCGTAACTCTCACAGCATAAAACTTTACACAAAAAGAAAAAGTAAATTAAAAGGTGTAACATGATCTAATTACTTTATATAAACCAGAGTAAAGCAACAATCAGTTTGACCACTCAGGTAGCTACTCTGCAGTCGGCTGCTGAACAGACATTGCACTCATAGCTTGCCCTGTGGTCTTAAACATACAGTAGTTACCTTAAAGTGATTTACAGGTGGAGTTTCCTTAATCACCACATTATCACTGTCTGTGTTTTTTATAACCAAAATAAAACAAATGTTTTGACTAGCTGAATAAAACTCAGGTCACTCCAACACTTACCTGTCCCCGGTTCCTAATTATAAGGACCATATACCGAAGGAAAAGTTGGATGGAAAACTGTATTGGTTTTAAACCATGATTTTCTAAGACTTTAGTACACCTTGATGCAAGTAAGAGTACCAGAAACCAGTATACCTTAACTAAATTGTGGTTTTATTCAGTTTGTTTACTTAAATAGCTGAAAAAACATTTTACTAACTGGTATTTTGTATTATTCTTTTACTGAATCTGATTATATTTCAATTAGAATGTAATTATAACATTCAATTGAAACGTGTGATTTTAGAATCAGTCTGATTGAATTGGACTGCAGTTGGTTTTGAATTTAACAAGAGATACATTAATAAAACCTTTATTGTTGATTTATAATATTTGGTTTTTGGAGCTCTGACCTGCTCGTAGCACTTTTTTTCTAATTTCACCTTCAGCGCCATATTTACAAGCATTCAACATATTCACATTTCTGTCATGAGTGGCCAATATTTATTTATATTAGAAAACCTCACAGTGTGTGGGAGAGCAGTTGCTGTAAAACAAGGTTTAGTAATATTTTTAAAAACCAACTACTCAACTCTTTACATAGTTCACAGTTTAAACTAAGCGATCAGCACAATTAGTATTAATAAATGTAAACAGCCTTTTAGATCCTTCCTTGAACTATAAAATTTTAATAGGAAAGATAAGAGCATTCAGCTATGAAGGGTCAAAGCAACAAAAATTCACTTAAAATAAATTGAAGGTGTGAAATACTGAACATGGTAAAAATGAGTGCCGTAAAAACCAACATGTGATTAATTTCAACTCTGTGAAAATTAGAATTCGTAAATTTGGAGGTCATTAAAAGGATTTCATGGCAAATGTTAGTGTTCTAAACATTTAGGTTATCAAATTCAACTTTGCCTGTTTTCATTCACTGCCTTGATTTTAGCGCCTCCATTTTTACCCCTTCAGTTTTATGATGCATCGCGTTCAGTGTGACTTTTGTTACTTCCGGTAGATCGGAATACGGCAGCAGCCCCAGTGGGACACAATTTCCCACGTTTCATTGCGGGTTGAATCAGATGGGTTGACCTCAGGCAGCAACGGCGGACGATGGTTGCAAAAATTCTGAATACAAATGTAAATAATACGCTATCTGTGACCCAAAATGAACTTTTAAGATGTTTTTAGGTGAAGATTTAAGTTTGTTGAACTCAAACATCTACTCGGTTTATTAAGTTTTCACTTAATTTACAAAAAGGGGCCCAGCATTTCTCGGCGCCAGCTCGCTTCGGCAGCTATCAACCAACCAAGCATTGTTTCAATTGATGTTCTTTCTTAGGACTAGCAGTAATTGTTGTTTGTTGCTGGGTTGCCATATATCATAAATTAAATACAAAAAACGTTTGCCATAGTGTTAAAATAATGTGTTCCATTTAGCAGCCTGTTGGATGTGAGAGACACAACAAAGAAAATTTAACAGCAAAAAAACCTAAATCTTACCTTACGTAAGCAATCATTAAAATAGACTTCTTTAAACTCCAAAAGGCAAATATCATTAATAAACACTATATATGTGCACTAACATAACGTTTCTAACATCTCTGCATACTCACAAACCTCCCACTTGTCTGTACCTTCTAAGCTTCTTTCATTAACTAGCCTGTATGTCTTCTTTTTCTACTCCCCATCCCACCTTCTCGACCTTGGACCCTGTAGATTCGGATTAACAGGGAAGTAAGTACTTCACAGCTCATTCTTCTGCCTCCCATCGCTTTATTTCTCCTGTCCCCTTGCCCCTCGCTTTCAGCTGTCCTCTATCCACAAGTGCTCAAAGGTCAGAGCGTTTCAGGTGCACATTCGATCAAAAACAAAAAAAAACCTTTTCAGTTAAGGATTTAAAATGAACACAAGGAGATGTGTCCTCCCAGGATAGAAGACCCTGCTGTCTTTGTTAGTTTTTTAAGTGGCGAAGAATCAGGAAGTTTAGTTGCTATGGCAACTGTCTGAAGAAGAGGAGTGGTTGTATTGCTGATGATCAAGTTCGGCCAGGGCCTGAGGAATTGTGGATAGCGGGCCTTGCAGCGACGGTCATCCATCTCCATTTTAAACATGCCCCCCTGTTTATCTGGCCGGCTACGAATCAGACCTGCAACATGGATGGACTTGACATTTGAGAAGGATACCCTCTGCAAAACGATAAAAGCCGTTATCTGCATGGACTGCTGCATGAGATTGATTTGTCAAGAGCTGGTGGGCTCGAGCTGGAGTTCATGCCGATTATTTTTGACCTGCCTTCTTCACTCTGAAGTGATGATAGTCGTATAATTGCAGCATCAATTATCCTTCCAGCTGCTCCTCTTAATCAACAGTGAACCACAGCATCAGAGTGGTTTTTCTGGGTCACATTTTCATAGAATCGCAGAGGTTAGCTTACCTGTCCCTTTTTTTTTATTATCTCTGAACAGTTTGCTGCCCCTCAAATGTTTATAATTCATGTGGTCTTTGTTATGTTTGTTCTCCTCAAGGCTGTGGAGGTGACAAGTCATTGGTCATTCATATTCACCCCATGTACGCTGTGTGAAAACATCTATCATCTATATCAAAGACCGTTGCTTCATTTCATATAAAGCGTTTCGGACTGTTTTGCTGCTTATAATTAATTTTGCTGTTGAAGTTTTTGTTGGTCTTTTTGTGCTGTTGCACTACTTTGTCATATTACAGGATTAGAGTAACTTATTCACATATAAATTCTTTTGTTCATGGCTAATTCATAAGCCCAGATAGAGCCAACAGTGAACCTTTAGTGAAAATTTTTTTTTTATGATACTGTGTCATGAGGGACATTTTTTGGTATATTCGGCACCTGAAATAAAAAGAAAACTCTGAGCTCCTGATTTTTATGTCTTTAGGGAATAGCCACAAGCATTCAATCAAACATTATTCATTCAGTTTTTTCAAAGATGTCCCTCTGTTTTCTACCGTTTTTAAGATGCTCATGCTTCAAAAACTTTGTGTACTCACTGAGGGCAAAAACATCTGGATTCATCAGCAGAGATGCTAGAAAATTATAAAATAAACATGTTGCAGAAGGGGGCATTTTTTTAAAAGAGGGGAGTAAAGGGGAGAAGGGGAGAAAAAACAGGGGAAAGACAGACAGAGACAACCTCCCTTACAGCTGTGCCCGAGGCTCAGATGGCTTACTCAGCATGTCATCCCTCTTCTCTCTTTCAGGGCTACCATCGATCCAACCACTTCATCGCCACTCAGGGTGAGTATTCCCACAAGGATAGAGTATATGTTGCCGTGGATGTTTGTGTGTGTGGATTCAGTAACAGTGAATTGTTTCTTTCATTTTTGTGCAATAGTTTGAAGATATTTTGCCCAGGAATTCTTCTTCTTGAACTGTTTTAGTTTAAGTAACAATCAAAAACCTTCTTTGTATTTTAGAGGGGTTGTTGGAAGTTAATACACATTAATGTGTTATTGTGAAACAGAAGGAATTTTATACATGGTTCAAATTTTTTTCACAAATAGAAATCTAGTCTGGCTTTATACACTCTTTACTTTGATACCCTAAAATAAAATCCAGTGCCATTAACCGCCTTTGGAAGACATCTAATTAGTAATAACTAGATAACTTGAAAAGAAGAGAGTTCAGCTGTGTCTAATTTAATCTAAATCGAGTTTGTCTGTGAAGGCTTCAGAGGTTTGCTGGAGAACATTAAAGAACAAACAGTATGACGAAGACCAATAGGTTTTAAGCAGGGTTAGGTTATAAAACAATATTTCAAACTTTGAACATCTCACAAAGCACTGCTCAATCTTTCATCTGAAAATAAAAAGAGGAAGGCAGTACTGCAACTCTAGCAAAAAACTGCCATTTGCCTTAACTGACAAGGCGAGCAAGGAGACCATTAGTCAGAGAAGCACCCAGGAAGACCATAGTTACTCTGGACTAAAACTGAATCTTTTGGCTTCCATGCAAAACAATATGGATGGCAGAAAACTAACAGCATCTCGCTGAAGACCTTTGTGTCCATAAGACATGATGGTGGCAGCATAATGCTGTGGGGGAGATTTTCTTCAGTAGGAACAGAAAACTAGGCAAATTTGAAAGGAAAATCTGTTAGATGCTGCAAATAAAGACTAGGTTGGAGATTCAATTTCCCTCATAACAAAGAACCTAAACTTACAGCCAGAGCTACAATGAAACAGTTCTGCTTGAAGTGTATTTGTGTTACAAAGACCCAATCAGAAAATTCATTGTAAGACTTTAAAGTTGATGTTTACTGATACTCTCCATTAAATCTGACTGATCCTGAGCTATTTTGTAAAAATAAATGTGAAGATGTGCAAAGCAGAAGCAATGAATACAAACCTCTTACAATTTTATTTGGAAACATTTTTTCTTCCACTTCACAACTGTGTTACTATGACTGAGCTAATACTTTAGCAATGTCCTGTACTTGACACATGGAGTAAGAAGTTCATCATCATCATACAACCAATTCTCAGTGTACCTTCTGCTAAACAAATGTATAACTACCCCAATATGGTAGCTGAGTGGTGGGAGAGTGTTCGCGAACTTCCCTCTGCTGTTTCTTAACCTTGAGGATTGTTGGTTTCTATTCAGCTCCTATTCAGAAGTCAGGGAGTGTCTGCTCATCTGCTTATCTTCCACCAGCACCCTCCTCCTGGTGGACTCAGAGAAGCAGATAAAACATGCAAGTGAGAGAAAAGATTTTAGCTGCGCTTTGTCTCTTTCAATATTTCTTTCCCAGTTTTCAAGCTGAGTATTTCTTCCTAAATGTCTCCTCCTCAGATGACAGTGAGTAACTGGTGGTCTCTCGGCCTTTCATCATCTGCCACTAGTGTTGCTTTTGTCACCCATCACCCCCTTCCCTTCTGCCTGCTTGAAATTGCCAAAAATCTTATCTGTGGCACAATTTTTAAAGATCAGAACTCTGTCATGCTAGAAAGGCCACTTGGACGACAATTATCCACAAACTCACAACAGCAAGAAGTCTCAAGTCTACAAGGCAGGCTTTTATGGATCCAATTTTCTGTCTCTTTTTGTTATTTCTTCTCTCTTCCCACTAGGACCCAAGCAGGAGACGCTGTATGATTTTTGGAGGATGGTGTGGCAGGAAAACTGTTTCAGCATCGTCATGATCACTAAGTTGGTGGAGGTTGGCAGGGTATGTTATATGCCATCTTCCATTATTCCCCCCCGTCAGTGTTCAGAGAAGTACCGGAACCATTAAAAGGGAACTGACTGGTGTCTGTATGAAAAGCTGTTATGTCTTTGATGGGCATATGCCTTGCAGAAGTCTGAAAGCCATTAGATTTTATAATCATTAGGTTTAGTTTTTTTTTGTGCAACAGCAGATCAAACTCTTAAACAGGCTGTTCACGTCTGAATGATGATGTATCCTGAAAGTTTGATACAAGGTTAAATTCATTGTCTTTTTATTAGAAAACAGGTTGTAACTAGCTAGCTTAAAAAAGACTGAGAAGACACTATTGCACATCTGCTTAGCCTGTAAATATACCTTGCTTTTCTGGACTAATGCTGCATGCATTAATTTGATTTAAAGCTAAGTTCTACTTAATACCTCCTTATCTGTTTGACCGCAAAACCTTTGTCTTGTTAATTCCCAATAGCCCACTATTCCACAAGTGGACATCACCCAACGTCTCTGTGCAGTCCTGAGTTTTTTGAGAATGCTGGCTGTTTGTGTTGTGATAGAACAACTATTCAGAGGGTGGTGCCAAACACACAGCAGATAAAGAAAACATTGGGTCAGATTATAAAAAGAAGAAAATAACATTTTTAAGAAACCTGTGAGGAGAGATCTTCTGTTTTCCCCAGGTGTATAATGTAAGACGTATCTTGAAATTCTGGGGAATGACTGTCACAACTCAGACACATTTCTTACTGTATGTGCCTCTGATGCAGGTTTTACCCAAGTGATGCACAAATCTCGCAGCAATGATCTGATAATAACATCTCTTAATCTCAAGTAAAAGTATTCAAATGGTCTGTTTGTGCTATTAAGTTTCTCTCATTTCAGCATGCTGAATGCTTGAAGTGGCTCAAACAGTGGAGCAGTCCAACCTACTATACACTACACAAAACAAAGGGTTTGGGGTGGCATGTGGCAAGATATGAAAGTGAGACAGTAGCTTAGGTTTTTCTTTTATCTGTATATATATATATATATATATATATATATATATATATTGTTTCCCTAAAATAAAAGCTGGTGTAAAAACTGGCAAAGACCATATCATAAACCACTGTTTCCCTTCTTGTAGAGTTTGTAATTTAATGCTTTATTGGCATTTCCACAGACCCTGCTTATCAAACATAGTGTCACACTAAAAACATAGAAAACCCGAGCTGTGATGATCCCACCTATTTTAGGCTATATCAGAGTGTCAACATTTTCAAGAGTATAATGATGAAAATTCATTTGGAATGTTCAAGGAGAAACCAGTCTGCTTAGACCAACTGATTTCGGCTTATTTTTCATAATTAGTTAAATGTATGTTGAAGAATAAAGTTTGTTACGATAAAAAGAAGCCTGTGAGAGATTGCTGGACAGAAGTAATAAAAATCAAGATGGCAAAAAGTGAAAAATCCCTCACATAGTGAACTAAGTGAACTAACTGGTCTCTTAAAATAAGTTTAAAAAAAAGAGCTGTTTCGGATGTCATTAAACAATATATGTGTCAACTTCGTTTTATCATGAAAAGTTTAAGAAAAAGGACAGAATTCTACTATTCTGTATAAACAATGTGATCTTTGTTCAGTGTCCTCACACAGAAAACCTGTTAAATTTGTGCATTTTAAACTAAACATTAATAAGAATTAATCTCAGGCTTTTTTTCCTGCACAATATTTGTTTGTAGAAGTGTCCTATCAAGAAATATTAAAGGCATAAAAGATTTTTAAAGCCTACATGAATTTTTAACTATCACTACAAAAGAAATTGGCCCTTTTTGTTTGTTTCTGAAAACTCTGGGCTGTTTTATAAAAATCGTAATATGAAATGTGTGACAGCATATGCAGAGCCTCTGTCCTTGTATATACAGGGCATATTGATGTAGAGCTATTATGTTTCACCCCACATGCACCATAAATTCAGCCTCAAGTAACTCATCTTTTTCAGTCAGTGAAAAAAAAAACATATTATCAGAGCAGATGGTTAAAATGACACCATTTTTCCAGCAGAAGCCCCTCATGCGCTTCAGTTCTCCATTCTTACCTTTTTGGAAACAATCAATAAATGAGAAATGGTCTGTGTGGCTGAATCCAAATAACACCTCTATTATATATATATATATATATATATATATATATATAAAGAAATGACCTCCATTGTGTTGGATGATGGTGAAAAAGTAAATGATGCACTCTTTTTCATTATGCTCCCTGGCATTATGTCATCATCTTGCTTTTTACTTCTTTACCCTGCAAGATAAAACATGTGTACAGAAACCGCTAGTGCAGGACTTTAAGGGTAATTGTGATGAACTACTTTTCCTTCCAAGATATGTATGTTTTATTCTGGTCAAACTACCAACAAATACAGCTGTAGGACTAAACCTTAGCATAAAACTGCTGATTTTAGGTAACATAAAGTAAATCTGTGTAATTGGCTTATTTTATATGTGCATAAAAGTGTCATGATAATTTAAACAATGTTTTTAAAATGATTTTAGAAAAACTAATTTCAAACAAAAGGATTTGCATTTCTCATTTTCTTATACTTGTGCATGTCAGAAACAGAGAGAGAGGTTGGTTCAAAGTCTGAAATGTTGTGTTGCTGTCTTTAAACAGGTGAAGTGCTGTAAATACTGGCCTGATGACAGCGAGATGTATGGAGATATCAAAATCACTCTGCTTAAGACAGAAACTCTGGCTGAGTACACAGTTCGCACCTTTGCTTTGGAGAGGGTGAGTCAATGTACTGTTTATATTTTGTCTTTTATTCCTTCCTTTCTTAAAGCATTTTGTGTTTGTCATAATATTTCTTATTCTCTGCATCTTTTTAATGGTAAAATCTAGTGTCCTTTATTGAATTTTACAGCCGCTCCACCCAACAACATGTTCCCCATGTAACCTAGCAGAATGAAAAGTAAAATTAAAGGTAAAACATGGATAGAAGGGATTAGATGCTTGACGGGACTTTGTGCTGATGGATGTGAGGTCCACATTTTAATCTGAGAGGAATTAACACCAGCAGCTATGTACCTACCCCACATTTCCAGCATAGCTGCTACAGTGTTGTGCCCTTGATGGCCTCCATCCTGTCAATCTGCAGGGAAGATTTCTCATTGGAAAGGCTCAGAGCGAGGCTGGAGTGACAGTGGCACAAACACAGGATTATCATCACACCGTCACATTCGCTCTCTCTCGGGCACATACGGCTGCTTATTTAAATCAAGATGAATTTGGAAACTGGTGACATTTTTTTTGAAGCTCTTTGGGTTTTTTTGGGTTTATGTTTTCAAACAAGTCACTTGCTTCAATGTATCATCTCTGAACAGAGGATGAAATGGCTGTACGACTGCAGCACAGAAACTCCTAAGGAAGGCTGGGAGGCTGAGGTCTAACTATCTAATTAGAAAATAATGCTCTATTTGAATAATTACTTTGTGATGAACCCTAAAAAAACAGCTACAGAGGCGTGAAATTCCAAAACAAAAATGGATGAATGTCTATTATCTGTCTTATAACACGTTATATGACGGGTAAGATACATAATTGGCACGGAAACCAAATGAGTGAGCGAAAACAAAATGTTCTAGTGGACGGTGTGTTCTCCAACTCCCTGACTGATCATGGACATTCTCCAGGGGGCCATATTACCCAATATGGACCCCCGTTATTTACCAGAAATAACTTGTGTTAAAATCTAACTGACACAGAGTTTTACTTTGTGTCAGCAGTAGTACAAATAGAAAGTTTGATCACGCTAACTCCTTGAATGATAAATATGTTTCAAAGCAACAAGGACAGAAACTATAAAGAAATATACACTGCTGTCACTTCTGCGCTTTTTTAACTATTCAGTAAGAGAGATGCAGCAATCTTGAAGTTGTTAAAAAACATTCAGCTCCTTTATGTTGCCTCTGCATGGCTGCGAACTGTCTGACTAACAAGCGTATGTGACAATGGAGAGATTTTAATTTCCAAAGTAAACCACAAATGAGTCGGACTGATGCAAACCAATGCGAAATGAGGGCAGGACTAGATATGAGCAATGATTTTAGTAAAATTTTTATAGTTTGGGGTAAATTTGGCTAAATCACTCCATTTCTCTGATTGAAGGAAGTGATCAGATATTTTGAGCCAAAAAGTGGAGGAGCAGAAACTTGTTTTTTCATATGTAAAAATGGGGGAGTGTTTATTTCACTTGTTCCATTGTTCAGGCACCTGTGTGTATAAACATTACTCTCTTCATGTTGACAGAGAGGATACTCAACCAAGCATGAGGTCCGTCAGTTTCACTTTACATCCTGGCCTGAGCATGGCGTGCCCTACCATGCCACTGGATTGTTGGCTTTTATACGAAGGGTGAAAGCCTCCACACCTCCTGATGCTGGCCCCGTGGTGGTCCACTGCAGGTAGGGTGGCGCTATGCCTGCCATAACACTTAGATGCATAAGTTTATATATATAGCATAAGCTTAACTGAAGATTTTTTGTAGGTTTTATCAACTTGCACTTTAAAATGTCAGTAAAACACTCACTAAATCTAGCACTGCCGGGTTAACCCACTTTAACTTTAAGCTGTTTTCACTGCCTTCTATTCCTTGCTCCTTTGTCACAATTCTCCAATTTGCCAAACAACATTATCACATAAAGACAATGTATCAAATGAGCACCAGTACGGCTTCAGTAACAACAGCTCCACAACTGTAGCTTTGATGCAGTTTGTGGAACATTGTGCTTCGACAGATGACCAGAAACTTAATACAGTGAGTGGTTTCATTGATTTACATAAGGCATTCGACACTATTGATCATTACGAATGCTTGGAAATGTCAACAATAGTGCTTACAGGCATCACACATCAGTGGTAAAAGAGCTGTTTAAGTAATAGATTACAATACGTACAAATTAATTATACAAAATTTAAATTGAAACTGTAAAATGTGGTCCGCCCCAAGTTTCAGTTTGGAGACCTAAATTATTTTTACTTTATTTAAATGATATTTTTACAGTATCCACTATGTTGAAAATGATTGTGTTTGTTGATTCAATCAGTGGTGATTGCTCTAAGACAGCAAGGGAAACTCAGCTTCCCCTAAAATGTCAAAAAATAAGTGATCAAATATATACTGTTGTGTGTACATGTCATTGACTAAATATGCGCTACAATGCGCTCAACTTTTGTTCAGAATCATCTTCTTATCACTGGTAACGACGCGGCTTTCCTCTCACTCATTCCCGCAGCTTCACAGTGCTTTAAACAGTGAGTTCAATAGCAAAGCAAAATGCCTCGGCTGCAGCGAAACGAGACGAGTCATTGGATAAATGCCGGGCTTTGTCCCGCCCATCGGACGCTCAGCGTCTCTGGGGGTCAATGGGGCAGTGGGCTGGCCTCGGCTGGCCCGGATGCTCAGCTTCTGCATGATGATTGGATGATCTGTCTGAGGCTGAATCCCTTTTTGATTGACAGCGAAATGAGCAAATCAGCGATCTTGAAATTAAGCTTCCCCTCCTTGAAAGACCAGCATCCGCCACTGGATTCAATTCAATTTATTTATATAGCACCAATTCACAACACATGTTGTCTCAAGGCACTTCACAAAATCAGGTACATACATTCCAATTAATCCTAACCATTGAACAGTGCTGTCAGATTCAGTTATTTATTGAAATTGGATAAAAAGTTTTTCTATCTAAGGAAACCCAGCAGATTGCATCCAGTCAGTGACTTGCAGCATTCCCTCCTCCCGGATGAGCATGTAGAGACAGTGGACAGTCACTGGCGTTGACTTTGCAGCAATCCCTCATACTGAGCATGCATGTAGCGACAGCGGAGAGGAAAAACTCTCTTTTAACAGGAAGAAACCTCCAGCAGAACCAGTCTCAGTATGAGCGGCCATCTGCCACGACTGACTGGGAGTTTGAGAGAACAGAGCAGAGACACAAAGAGAACACAGAAGCACTGATCCAGGAGTCCTTTCTATGTGAAGGAAAAGTAAATGTTAGTGGATGTAGCTCCTTTAGTCATTTCACCTAGAAAGAAAGAACAGATAAACTCTGAGCCAGTTCTCAAGGTTAGAGTATGAGAGAGAGCACATACAGTTAGTCACAGTAAAAGCTCACTCAGTAGCTATGTCTAGGAGAAAAATAGGATTAAACACTGAAAGACAGGGCCATGTGGATCATCGGTAGAAGGTGAGCAAGAAGTTGTTGCCAGCAGAAGCTTGGACGATGCCCCTCTCCAGGAAGGTGTCACAGATAGACACAGAGTCAGGCCAGGTGTAGCTTCTAGGAAGAGAAAAGAGGGAGAACGCAAAGTTAAAAACTGAAATAACAACAAATAATGCAAAATTGGAGAGTAGTGTGAGAATGTAGCGAAGAGGGGGAAAGTGGTCATTATGTCCTCCAGCAGCCTAAGCCTATAGCAGCATAACTACAGAGATAGCTCAGGATAACCTAAGCCAGATGATGATACAAACTGTCCTTGTTCAAAACAATTAGTAGAAAAAGAAATATCTGTGTTAAAGGGGACATATCAAGCATTTAAATCCTTCCTTTTCCTTTTTAAATCATCCAGATGTGATCTGTATAAAGTGGAACTGCAATGCTTTGGTTTGAATTTGTCGTTATTGTAGCTCCTCAGGCGTTCATTCTACTCATTTTTCAAGCTTCCCTTTTGACCGTCTCGTTTTGCCGTCTCTTTAAATGCAAATGAGGCACTACACACCCCGCCCCCCTCCAGGCTGCGAAGCCTTCCACTCCACCGTGTAATTTGTAATGCCATTACTAATGTTACTGACAATATTTTAACACAAACTATATGTAAGATAACTTTTAAAATGTTAATGCTACCACAAATTGAATGAACATAACTTAAACAAAACCCCAACATAGTTAACGAGTTAGCTAACGCTCGCATCAAGAACATCACTGAATGCATTTGGATCATGTGTTTCCCAAGGCAAAAAGGGCAACCAAACAGATTGCAAAACTGTTTCTTTAATATTGTTATTCAAAACACACAATAAGGTAATGTCTTTAAGGAGCTAAAAATGAGCGCACAGCACTAACATTAGCAGGAGGCACAAAGCTGTGTTATCAGGACAACAGCCAGAAAGTTATATCAACACCTCAACAATCAAGCTTGCTGTGATTTTACCGTCATCTGCAGCATACCTCTTTGCTCTGTCCATTGCTTCCATGGACAGAAGGAACTGACCCCTCAGACAGACGGAGTCTTTCGGCTAATCCTCCTTCATACTGGCCGAGGTTGCTGTAACACTCCTCCATGAAGTTCTTCGCCCAAACGAAACGGACTTTCCCCACTGATGTTGGCACGTTTCCATGAAAAATAAAATTTAACCAGGCACTCCGAAGAGGTTCTGATCCTGGGGGACGTTGTAATGACTGGTGTGGGTTAATACACCCGACAACAGAACTTTTATATTTTTCCGCTTGCTGCTTCGGCATCCTTCAACTTGAACTACAAGAGTACTGCAAGAAAACAAATGGCGCATTCGCTCAATTGGTTAGCTGGGAGTCCATGACAATCTTTAGAAGTTTCACAGAAAATACTGTGACGTAATAGAGAAGGAAACGTAATAGAAAATGGAAAAATCTGAACAAACTGACCAAGTATGACCCAAAAAGCATCTAAATATATTATCGCAGGATCTGCAGTGACTAAATTCAAAGTTTCTAGACTTTCAGAGACTCATAATACACAAAAAATTTGTTTAAGATCTAAAAAAAGTGGATTTTGCATGATATGTCTCCTTTAATAAAGCGGTTTGAATATAAAAAGCTATCCTTAAATGAAAAAAACTAAATAAAGATATTTTCTGTTAATGTAAAGTTACATATAAATGGAGTTGAAATTCAAGTTTATGAGACCACATTTTTAGCTATAGTTTTGGACAAACTTAGCTGAAATCCCCACATTGAATATATCAGCACAAAACTGAAAAGTCTATTGGAACATTGTTTAAAATAAAAGATTTAATAAATGTAAAATGCTTGTATATTATATACTCATCTTTGGTTATGCCCTATTTGTCATATTGCTCAGAAAAATGGGGAAATGTGAAAAAAAACAAATATTGACATATTGATTAGGTTACAAAAAAGAGCTATTAGGCTCATTAATAAAGTGGGATATCGTGAACCAACTAATAAACTTTTCATTCAAACTAATACTTTAAAATGAATAGATACTGTATATAAATAAAATACTGCAAATAATGTATAAAGCATTGAACAAAAGTCTTGCTTCTGCAATTCAGAAATTATTTAAGTTACGAGAGAGTAAATATAATTTAAGAGGTCTGTTATTTTTTGAATATGCTAAAGAGAAAAACAAAGTTGGCTTCAGTCTATTCCTTTGTTGGTAAATTATCGGTTTATGGAAGTGTTTTGTTTTCTTTTTCTGTAAAGTTGTAAATTTACCAAAATAAATCAAATCAAATCAAACACATTTCTTTTTCTAATAGAATGCAAGCCTACCCTCATAGGCTGTTTGTTGCAACATTTTTATGTAAAGTCACCCTAAAATGTCCCACTGGATGCTCTGTTTTTTTGAGACAGAAGCCCTGAGTGGAAACAAGGGTCAATAAGCACCTGTGTAGCCATCCTATATAAGCATTTAGAAATAAGTCATTCATATTCTGTTTCTTAAGAACATAGCAATGGTGTGAACAGGCTTCCTGTCCGTAATCATTATCGCATGATTATTTTGCATTCTCAGTAGCTTGATTGTTGTGGGTGCTGCTTGGTAATAAGATGGAGAAAAAAAGCACAGAATGTCAGAAAATATTTATATCATTAAATGGTAGATATCTAATTGGTCTACAGGTCTACAAGCCTGTTTGGTTTTGTGACTTGCTTATAAACTTTTAAATGAGACTAACATTGCAATATTTTACCTTTGATAAGTTTAAAATTATTACTGTCAAACAGACCCCATGATTAAAAGAAAACTGACATTTTTTTGTTTAGTTTTAATTTTTTTTACATTCAGTTAGACTTTTTAGTCAGCAGTAGAAAAAAATAAAATCTTAACAAATCTAAAAAAAAAAACCCATCTATATTGCAAGTTCAGAATGATTTGGTGAGATAAACAATCACTATCATTTGAGGGAGTGAAAAGCATACAGCATATGCAATAAAAAGTTGTGTACAAAGTGTGAGGCAGTTGACGATACATAAAAGGACAAGAAGTTGTTTTTGCTACAGGCCCTGCTGCTACTAATGAGCCTCACTGCAGCTGTAGAGAAAGGACCTGAAATAGCATTCCTTCCTGTATTATGGGTGGAGCCGTGCTAAAGAGCTGCTGAGGGCCCCTAGAGTGTTAAACAAAGCGGATGAGATGTGCTGTCCACGATGGATTATAGTTTACTAACAACCTCCTTTCACCCACTTCCTCTGCAGAGTCCAAACAGCACTACTGGACTGAAATGACCCACCCTTACCACCTTGAAATATCACAGAAATTACCACAGAGTCAAAGACATGGTTCCAAAATTTTTCTGAACCTGGCTGACTAAAAAAGAAATGCCGTTTGCAGTTCACAAACATCCCTAATGAGCTAATTAAACAAGGGTTTATTGAGAACCCAAGTAGCCCCAGCATCAACAGTAATATATATTTTTTTATAAATCCTTGTGAATACAGCTAAATTATGCAATTAGCAATCATTTTAGGTTTTATTCATTCTTGTCTGGGTCCTCCTTTTTAAAGCCTCGGGTCCATAACAATGTCCTGGAAACTTTAACAGACTGAGATTTAAAAAAAAAAACCAAATTTGTATGATATTTGTTTTTAAGCACAGCCCAACCACTTTAGCATGCAAATAACCTGCATCATCATGAGATGCGATGCAATCATTTGGCGACAGCAGAAAAACATTTTACCTGGTGAGTAACCTTTGGTGCTTCATAACAGCACATGATGTCCTCTTCTGTGGGCATTTGTTTCCCATACACATGCATAAGGTGGAAAGCACATCCTTTGCAAATTATTCTTATGCACGCTTCAAATAATGTGGACCTTGTGTGATGCTGTGTTGCACACAAAAGATAATATAACCATTTTGCTGAGGTATATTTATGTAAGGTTGCTGAATGCATTTGGTTTAGATTTGTTTTTGGGGGGGTAAGAGAATTTGTTGATTAAAGAAATAATGCTACTATGTAAATTATAAGTTAATGTTTCATCTTCTAAACTAGTGAGAGGATGAGATGTTGCTCACAATAAATGGCATTGTCTAGGTCTGCCAAGCAACAGTTGGAAATGCTAGTTTATTTCAGACAGTGTATGACTGACAACTTGAGTTGTTTATACTGTAAATGAAAAATTCATTTATTTACTGCTTCTAGCAGACTTACAGTATCTAGGAGAGATTGAGATTTGTTTCTTAACTTGAGATAGTTATTAACAGTGTAAGCTGAAAGGATTTCTCAGCTAACTCTGACCTTTGTGTTTCAGCGCGGGGGCAGGACGCACCGGCTGCTACATCGTGCTGGATGTCATGTTGGACATGGCCGAGTGCGAAGGTGTGGTGGATATCTACAACTGTGTGAAAACCCTCTGCTCTCGACGCATCAACATGATCCAGACAGAGGTCAGAACAAATGTGCAGGGTGGAAAACCTCTTCACATTCAGACTGAGTCATACATCTTGTATTTTAATGCACATCCATTCTGCATATTCAGCAGCTCACAAGCCTGGACATACTGAATAAAACTCTTAAATTAGTAGTTATATTACATTCATATAGTCCCATTCTGGTACTTATACATATAAAGGTTTTTGCATCATGAATACAACATTGACTTAGAGTTAATTGCTCTCTGCCTGTTTTGTATACATCCTGCACCCCACTACGCCCCTTAAGCAACACTAACATTAGGTCATGGTTTATTAAAAATCACTTTATATTTGAAAGTTTATTATACAGGACAAGACAAAAGTATTCATAGTCCTTTTTCACGTCTTGTCATATTACAACCACAAACATTAACCCGTTGCTGCTTAAATGTATGTATAACTATTATTGTACATAAAACAATTGTTTATTTTTTGCTGTATAAAGTAACCAGATATTATTACATTCAAAATAGTACATAAAAGACATATAAATGTAGGTCTTTTTTTTTGCAAATTAGTAGATGCTGGCAAGGACCTTTCAATATGATCCTTGGTGTTTATTGCATCAACAGGTATTAGTGATATACAGTCATATTCAATAAATTAGTAAATTGTTAAAAGTTATTTTATTTCAGTAACTTTCAGTTCATTAAGTGAAACACATTCTATAGATTAATTACACACAAAATGATTTTTAAGCCTTTATTTCTGTTAATTATAGGGATTTTCCATGTACAGCTAATGAAAACACAACATTTAAGATTGGAATGTTATATCAGACCAAAGACTATTTTATATACAGAAATGTGGGGTTAATGAAAAGTATATTTAATACCTGCTTAAAAGATTTTATTTTCTGAAGGTACTTTTAATATGACAGACTAGCCTCATCAGAATGCATATTCTGATTTATTAAATTTGACAAATATCATATTAGCCATGTGGTGGTCAGGGGTGACTTTGTAAATTATTGACATTTTACTGCTACAGTAGCACAAAGTAGTGTATCATTGTGACGTGGTAGCAAAGTGATACATGGTTTTTGAATTTCTTTCTAAAACAAAAAGAGAAAGGAATGGCCTGCATCTGTATACAGCCCTCTTTAGTCTTATGCCCGTAAATAAAATCAGTTTCAACTGATTGTGTTCAGGGGTTTCCTACTTAGTAAGAAAATCCACCTGTGTGTGATTTAGTCTCAGTATAAATTCAACAAAACATACCAAGACATGACCATCCACCTAAACCGCCAGCCCTGGCAAGGAGAGCATTAATCAGAGAGGTGGCAAAAAGAGGCTCATGGTAAATCTGGAGGAGCTGCAGAGATAAACAGCTCAGGTGGAAGAATCTGTCGGAATGTGTTGTGCACTCAACTAATGTCGTCTTTTTGGAACAGAAGTCCTGTGTGCTGTGGCCATGTTGGAAATACAGCTAACATGGTCAATAAGGTGCTCTGGTCAGATGAGACCTAAATCAAAGTTTTTGGCCTAAATAGCACTCCACTTCACCCAGAACACACGATCCTCATTCTAACAGGGAATCTGGTCAGAGTTAGCTAGCACAATAGAATGGTGTAGATCAAAACATATTGTGTTAGAATCACCCCATCAACGTCTGAGCCTAAATTCCAACAAGGGTCTGTGGAAACCTTTGAAGATTTATGTTGACAGTGTGGTTGTCTAACCAGCGTGACTCAGTTTGAACTAGTTGCAAAGAGGAGTGGGTAAAAACAAGAAAAAAATCTGTCTTAAATGTGCGAACCTGGTAGAGATACAGTCTAAGACTTCCACTATTTAACGGCTCAGAGGGGCTGAGTACAAATACATACCGCACTTTCTGAAACGTCACTTCATGTTGGTCTGCCCCATTGAGTTTGACATTGCAACATAACAAAATGTGATAAAGAAAATACTTTTGCAGGACATTTTAGATTTTTTAACTTCCTATTTACTTGTTCTGTTTAGTCGGTTGATTGCAATCCTGATGTGCTTTCTGAAATCACACGTGCACATGCAGTAAACAGCAAACATTTATTTGACCTGTTGTCCTTTCAGGAGCAGTATATCTTTATCCATGATGCCATTTTAGAGGCCTGTCTGTGCGGAGAGACCGCCATCTTGGTGAACGAGTTTGCGGTCACTTACAAGGAGATGCTGCGGGTGGATTCTCAGAGTAATTCCTCTCCGCTGCGGGAGGAGTTTCAGGTGAGATTCATGACCTGCTGTTTAGCCTGAATGTCTCCATCATTATTTGTGCAGAAATTGTTCTTGCTGTGAAGATATACTTTATCATACATATTGACATCACCAGAGTGCAAAAACAGACTCATAGATGTGTGTGTGTTGGTGGAAGAAGGTGTTAGTTTTAGTTTTAATTTAGTTTGATGGACGTCAAGATCCTCCCCCAGTTTACAGGAACACACTTGCAGAACATTTTATTAGATGTTGATTAAGAATGTGGAGGGCCAGCTGTGTTCCCACATGTCTTACCCACCTCAGTCACCACCGTCTGCTGTGGCACTAAACCCGCGGTTCTACGTTTAGCATTTCAAAGCGTTACATGAAAAGAATTATGCTCCTCCTTTCATTCCATTCTGTTTTATCCTCATACAGTATGCACGCTGTTGGAACGATGATGGATGGATTGTTTATGATTACGGAATGCCACTGTAGGTGGTGCAGCACTCTGATAACAAACTGTTCCTTCTTCATGAAGGAAAATGTTACATCTCTCTCTTTGATCTTGCATGCTCATCTGTCTGGCATTGACTTTAAAAGCCTGTTCACCTACCAGTGAGCTCTGCCTTTCAGCCTGCAAACAGCACTGACACCAGCAGTTCATAGATCTATTATTGATGCTATGCATTAATGATCCAAATATTTTCTCACTTTGTCTAAAGTAATCATCACTGAAAACTGGTTTGCAGCAATTCCTTTGTCATTTTTCTTCTCTAAGTTCATCATCTTTATAAAAGGCAGCTTGCCCAACTTATTCATTCTTCTATTAAGTCAGCAGATGTTCACGGCAATGCAGATATCTATCTGAATAGAAATGAATGGAGGCAGATTTCAAATTATTCAAACACCTTGTGCCCTGTGACTGCTTCTCTCTGCTTTCCTGCTGAAAGCAGGGAGAAGCAGGGGGGTTTTCATGTAAACAAATAGGATCATTTACAGTCCCCCAGAATGAGCTGGAATGTGTCGCCAGGGAAAGGGATGGATGGATGGATGGATGGATGGATGGATGGATGGATGGATGGATGGATGGATGGATGGATGGATGGATGGATGGATTAATGGATGGATGGATGGATGGATGGATGGATGGATGGATGGATGGATGGATGGATGGATGGATGGATTGATTGATTGATTAGACCCGGATCTTGGCCAAGCCCTAGCATTGGTTATGTCCAATATATTTGGGAAATATAATGGTAACAGAGAGTAGCGTGACATGAAGGAATCCGAGTGACAAGGACAAGACATGGTGCTGGATCATGTAAATCCTCCTGTGTTATTCCTGACAGCCAGATTGTCTTCATCTTGATAATTCCTTTGTTTTTCATTCAAATTTTGCAAAATACATGTGACATTAAATGTGAAAAAAGGACATTTCTGAAATCTCAAAAACCTGGCACATTAACAGGGACTTTTACACTCAAGTTTTACTTAACATTTGGTTTTTTTAACTCTGTCCTCATCTTCCTTCCTCCTTTCAGACTCACTCCTCGATTCCTGTTGCGTCTCACGTTTCATTTCTAAAACGTTCCTTCGATTTTCCTTTTATCCGCTGCTTCCATGTTTAACATTTCCATTTGCAGACGCTGAACTCTGTGACTCCGCACCTGGACATGGAAGAGTGCAGCATCGCTCTGTTGCCCCGAAACCGAGAGAAGAACCGCAGCATGGATGTCCTGCCACCCGATCGCGCCCTGGCCTTCCTGGTCACCACAGAAGGGGAGAGTAACAATTACATCAACGCGGCTCTCGCTGACAGCTTCCACCGGCAGGCTGCCTTCATCGTGACCCCTCACCCTTTGCCAGGCACCACAGCAGATTTTTGGAGGCTGGTTTTCGACTACGGCTGCACAGCAGTCATCATGCTCAACCAGCTTAACCAGTCAAATTCCGCCTGGGTGAGCGCAAAGGGTTTTGTGCACTTTTATTGCAAGTGATTTATTGGCACGAACTGAGACAAGCAAAATGTTTCATTTAACTAAAACACAGAAGCTTCTGTTTCCTGTGCAGGTTTTTGCTTTCAGTCTCAAGGTTGTGTGAACTGTACATGGCATTTTGTCAGGCTTACATTCCTCACCACATTTCTTTTAAGGTATGACTAGATAACACCCATCCCACTTCAATCCTCAAGACACATTCCTAAACAACAGGGGTACGATATCTCTCAGTCAAATCTCATCATCTTTTTTGTTGCCGGTTCCTTTTTAGCATACCAGCATCATGCTGCAACAACCCAAGTTATTATTTTAACCTTAAAATTAAAGTAAAAGAAGCTAAAATGACTAATTGCTTTATACAGTATAAATCAAACATCAAAAGGGGAAATTCATAAACTGTAGATTTATTACAGATATAGTGATGTATTTAAACCACTAATTTCTGTTCATTTTCATGATTATGGCTTGGAATTCGAATATTGAAAAAGTCCAATAAAAAATTATTTTCAATGCAGAATAACGGTTTACAGAAAAATACAGTATATGCACTCTACATATTCATTTTGCATTAATTACTGCACCAGTGGAGGAAGGCAAGGAGGTGATCAGCCTGTGGCTCAGCCGAGGTGTTAAGGAAGCCCAGGTTGCTTTAATAGTGGCCTTCATCTCATCTGCATTGTTGGCTTTAGTGGTCCTCATTTGTTATTTGGCCCCAAATCATCCCACTCTGTGGAAACTTCTCAATGGACCTCAAGCAACCTGGAAGAGTGCCACTCCACTCTTCTTCCAGACTCTGGGAGCTTGATTTTCAAATAAATGCTTCTGACATTGTCTTTGGCTGTGGTGGCTGTTGACGCACTAAGTCCAGCAACAGTCCATGCCTTGTGAATCAGACCCAAACTCTTTAATGGCCTTTGCGTCACAAACCTCTCAAGGCTGCTGTTATCCATGTTGCTTGGGCTTTTTTCCTACCAGACCTTATCCTGCCTTTATACGTTCCCTTAATAAGTTGGGATACAGCTCTCAACATTGAGCTTCTTTAGCAATCACGTTCTGTCTTTTGTGGAGAGCATCACTGACTGTAGCCACAATCATCCAAATTAGAATAAACACTTGGAAAAAAATGAATCTATACATGAGTTAAGGTTTTTTATTTGAATTATTGAAATAAATGCACTTTTGATGATATTCTGATTTACCAAGATGCTTCTGTAAATACTTAGATTATCTTTCGTTCAGAAGAAATCATGAGATGAATGGCACAAATTAATCTGTAATATTACGATAAAATGATCCATATTATTTTATGAAGCATTTCCATTAGTGCCTTGCACACTTTATTAGGCAAATAAAAATATTAGAAGAATGTGCTGTAAATACTGCTTTAGGCATCAGCACATACATCTAATAATATCTTTCGGTTTTCTATTAAGATTCTTTCATTATGCTGTTGAATAAGTTGAGCCATTTCCTTGTTTCCTGAAAAGGACGGTAAAAAGGGATCATTACAGTAATCAAGCACAGATTCAATGAAATGAAAGCAAGTAAAATATCCTTGATTATGAAGAAAGCAAATGAAAGACAGGTGGGGGGAAAATAACATACTCAGGGCTATTATGTAGGAGCTAAGATCAAAGTTCTCAACTGATGTCACCTCCAGATTTATAAGAGTAGGGGCAGGATATGCAAAGAGACAAAACCCAGTTGGGTTTGATATGCTCTGAAATGTTGCTGGGATTATGAATCTGAGAATATTATTTAATATTTAATATTAATATTTTAATATTTTATCAAATAATATTTCGGTCTGTTAAGGGTTGTCCTGTGAATACCAGCCCAGTAAGGCGATGGTATTAGGACAAAATAGAAAGGTGTGAGACGAGCTCTGGCATTATTGAACAGCATAAACTCTCCACAAATATGGAATGAATTCACACAATTTCTTAAAATACAAGAATTTATTAACAAAAATAAGTCAACTCAAAGTCAAACATATTTCAATCAACAAACTCTTTACTATGCTAAAACAATTCAACTAAACTACCAAGCAGAATTAAAGAATAAGGAAGACTAATGGACTATGTACAATATAAACAAGTTGATTAAAGATGATTGGAAATTATGACCAAAAGAGTGATGCAACATTACCATGCAATGTTTATGTTTGAGAACCAAGGATTATCTTGAAGAATCTGGAAGTGAATTTAAGTTAGTCTTGGAACCAACTTAGGCAATAATCAGCAAACCTTTAGACAAGCATTCACAATGCAAGATTAGATAAAATATTATTTTAATAAAATAATGTTTTAAGAATGATCTGCTGATTAAAACCAGCAAGGGGGGTGTTTGAAGGTGCGGCCGGTCTATGAACAAACGGTTAGCTTCTAGCTAACTGTGGATGAAAGACGGCCCGTTCTTTCTGCCAACCATACTGCACGTTACCGTAACCACGGTGATGCAGTCTCTGCTGTCTTCCTTCGAGACTGGGAGACCGCTTCTCTGTAGGGAACTTTTCTGGGACAGTTTGCTTGTGCAGGCCTCAGAGAGAAAGTAAGCAATTCTTACACCTTAATTTGCCCGTTCATGAATGAAAATACCGGATACAATATGGAGTTAAATTTGTCTCAATATTATTCAATCAAACAAAAAACTAATCTCAATCAAAAAAATAATATTCAATCAAAAAAAACTAATCTCAATCAAAAAATATTAAGTTGTGATCAAAACTTTCAGAGTTTTTTCTCACAAAGAGAAAAAAGTTATTTGCAAAACATAAACTTTTATTTGCGCAGGTCAAAAATCTTTGGTTACGAGTCTCGCTTTTTTGGTTTGGACGCTCTCTGTTTTTGGTTGAACTCAACGAATTTTGAGTTCTGGAAACATGAACATCCTGGGTGGGGCCTAAAGACGAACGCTGTACCCTATTGGTTAGCGCTGACTAAAGCAGCAGACTCTGATCCCCTCCACCTCTGAACTTCTGCTCGAACTGCAGGGCTTGCAGCGTCGCTTCAGTGAGGAGACATCAACTGTACAGAAGAAAACTGCAGTCAAGTGAGCCGACAGTCAGAAATACGCGGTCACGTCAGCCGACACTAGCTCTCTCTTAAAGATTAGCGTCACGCATACAAGGTGCATTATATATACTACACTTGGGGTAGTTGTGTATTTCTCCAGAAACCTATAGTGAAATTATGAAGTACTAATTCTGGTTATAATATAGATGACCCTCTAATATAATTGAAGAGATTGTGTTGTCACCTCTCTTGGTTTTGGAGAAATAAATTCTTGAAAGTGGGACAAATGCATATAATTGTTGAGCATTTTGAGGTATTTTGACAAGATATTTATCCAAAACTGTACAGTAAAATATTAAATATTTATTCTTGTACATAAAACATGAATGTGAAAGTTGTAAAAATTTAATTAATATAAATGTTCTGTAGGTTACTTTTCTGTTTTCCTCTTATTTTCTCAACCGTTGCCAGGATCGGCGTCCTTTCTGCTCCATTACCGTAATGCACCTTGTATGCGTGACGCTAATCTTTAAGAGAGAGCTAGTGTCGGCTGACGTCACCGCGTATTTCTGACTTTCGGCTCACTTGACCGCAGTTTTCTTCTGTAGAGTTGATGTCTCCTCACTGAAGCGATGCTGCAAGCCCTGCAGTTCGGGCAGAAGTTCAGAGATGCGGGGGATCAGAGTCTGCTGCTTTAGTCAGCGCTAACCAATAGGAAAACGTCTTACATTGTTCGTCTTTAGGCCCCGCCCAGGATGTTCATGTTTCCAGAACTCAAACTTCTTTGAGTTCAACCAAAAACAGAGAGCGTCAAAACCAAAAAAGCGAGACTCGTAACCAAAGATTTTTGACATGCGCAAATAAAAGTTTATGTTTTGCAAATAACTTTTTTCTCTTTGTGAGAAAAAACTCTGAAAGTTTTGATCACAACTTAATATTTTTTGATTGAGATTAGTTTTTTTTGATTGAATATAATTTTTTTGATTGAGATTAGGTTTTTTTTGATTGAGATTAGTTTTTTTTGATTGAATATAATTTTTTTGATTGAGATTAGGTTTTTTTTGATTGAGATTAGTTTTTTTTGATTGAATATAATTTTTTTGATTGAGATTAGTTTTTTGTTTGATTGAATAATATTGAGACAAATTTAACTCCATAGATACACAGACAGTATTTAATTTGTACTTAACTTTGCATATGATCGATGATCGAATGACATCCTTGGATCCAGCTGAAGAGTTTGTCTCTTTGCCACCAAAGAGACATTAGCGCGCTGTTCCTCTCCGATCCCGGTCCCGCAAAGAGGAACAGTGGAAGAGGTTGGCTTGTTGGAGAGGGGTGCTCTTATTCAGACAGTGGCATCATGGGAAGTCTGCTGCTACCCCCCTTTCCTCAGTTGCTGGAAGTCAGTTAAATGCAATTTATTTTGAAAGTTCCAGAAATGTGTACCGGAGTTTTAATGTTGTTTCCATGACAATGTTGTATTTTTCAAATTGTCTTGAATAATATGAGACTGACAAACATGCGGTACCTAACCATTAATACACTATTGTCCAAAGACAAAAAATGGGGGTGTATGATCCTATTTATACGGCAGGTAATGAATAAGAAGTTAATAATCAATGTCATGCAGATCAGTATAGGGGCATGAGGAAAAATGTTAAGGTAGAATAACACTAAACATAACAAGACTGTTTATGGGGATGTAACTCAGAGAAGACAAAGATGTTTAACTTACAAAAGGAAATTTGCACCTGATAAAAAATAAATGAAGGACAATAACTTAACACAGTTTCTTCAGCATTATACTGAAATGAGACATATCAGCGAATAGTGTCAAGTAAAAACATTTTTCCTCAATTTATTATGAATAAGAACAGTACCTTTAATGGCCTGGTGTTTTCTATTTACTTATATATTGAAATTGTCTAAAATAATAAATCATCAATCTGGAATCATTTGTTGATAATAAAAAAAGAAGAAAATTGCATCATACAAAGATAATTTTCTTTTCAAGTGTTGAATGGCAGAGCCATTCAATTTAAGGTTGTGAGGATCTACCTAGGCCTATCCAATAAAATAAATAGCCACTGTGTAAAATATATGAATTTAGGATGACATAAAAAAACAGTTAAATGTGTAATAATGACAGACCTGTTTCCATAGTAATTGAATATGCTACTCATAGCTTTGTTTTTGTTGATATAGAAAAATATCAAACCTTTAAAACAAACTTATTTATGTCTGATAACATGCAGCTCCTCCTCAGAAGGAGTTCTGCACTGCTTCTACTGTAACTTACATGGGTTTCCTGTGTATAAAATGAAAAGCAAACAAGCGTTGAAACCCAGGTATGGTTATCCTTCCCATTTTTACTGGTGACTCTATTTAGAGTCTGGCTCGAGTAGCACTTAAGTCACAAAAGCAAAGACTTCAGACCTGACTCAGGCATGTTCTCTGAAGAATAGTGAATCGGTTTAAACTGATGGTCTGAGACTCTAGTTATACAAAAAAACTTTATTTATATAAGCCTGCCAGTAACATTCGTAGACCATAGATAGATATTTGCTCATAACAACTTGACTTGGACTTGGAAAGTGACTAGGGAATATCTATGTAAGGCTGTTTTGTCCTGTTATTTAAACCTTTAGATTTAAAATCTGATTTTAGTAACCTGTTGCAAACAGCAGAGTTAGCTTGAAAGACTAGCATAATTTTCCACCCCTCATCTCTGTTTAAAGGCCCTTTAACATGCCTTTTTGTCTCTAAAGGCTGTTACAGACTTCAGACTATTATACATGGCAACTACAGAAGCTGTAGTTGCCATGTATATAAGTGTATGTATGACACTTAGTTCTATTGGGAAGTAAAAACATCAGCTCAGGTTTTTCTCTAACTTGTTTTTTTATTGTCAGCAAGGTAAAAGAAAATGCCTTGGGAGCTCCTCTTTGTTTTCAGCTAAGTGTTTAAATTTTAAAACGGTCAATTAAATTGATGGTATTGAGTGTGGTTCAATAGCTGCTGCCTTGAGACATATCTGAATAACAAACATTGCAAGTGAGCACTTTACTTCTCATTTTCTATTTTAAAATACAGTGTTTAATACTACAATTTAAAAATGATAGATTTTTTTATTACATGGCTTGAATGAAATCATGGATTGCAGCCATAGACAGATTTGGAGCTGATTGTAGTCAGTGACTCAGATACCAAATATTCTCTCTGTTGGCTGAATGTGACTAAACCCTATAATGGAGTCTCTATGCTAAATTGAATTTCCGTTTAAAATAAAGATTCACAGAGAAGTCAGCTGGTGATCGGAATCATCAATCAGTAATTGCCCCATGCTAAGCACTTTGGGGTTCTACTGACAATAATCTTAGATGTGGATGCTGTAATTGAGTGAAGACATAAAGTTAACAATTGGTACTATCAGTGAGGTGTTTAAAGTGAAATCAGACGGACATAGATGTAAGAATTTAAAATAAAATTGTATTTTCTTAAACATATTAATAACTTGACTTTTAGCAGATAAAAAGAAGACTGAATGGAAGAAAACAAAGGTGCTCTCTTTTATACTTTTTAGCTTTCACCCTTTGTCTGTCATGAAACATTTTGGTTTTGGAAATGTTGGAGACCTTATGGAAATCTGAGAAGTAAGGGCTACAATCTCCAAGAACTACGCATTGCTGTTTTAGTAATGCTAGCCCTGCTAAAAACGCTAATTGGTGCAATAAGAGGCTAAAAACCTCTTAAAATGGCGACTTATATAATAATTTTTTTATGTTTTATGATTTTGTAACACCCTGTCAGAAAATGCTCTGTTACACGTTAGAATGGAAAACTGCTCATAGCAAGAAAAGTAGAATAAAATGTTTTCAGTGCTGTTCCGTTATCTTTCTAAATTATAGCTGGCTGAATCAGTATCAGCAGATCAAAGCTTTACAAAAAACAGAGATTTGAAATTAACCCAAAAAATTTGGATTGGTGCATCTCTAATCTAAAGAGTTATTTTTCTTGAATTGCATCTCTGAACAGCCGGTAGGTGGAATAGTGGAATTATTCACCTTTAAAGTTTGTAAAGATGCACAGTGTTGACAAATGTTCCTTATATTTTTGAATTTCTTACAAATGTCTTAAATCTGAGAATGTTTTAAATGAAAGCCTAAATAGCTTGTGTTGCTTGTTCAACAGACTATTTAGTAATGTGCCGTAAAGTCTGGTAATAGAAAAAGAAGGTTTCAGGTACAGCTGTTCAATCCCACATTTTATTCTCCTTTGAAAATATTTATCTCGTTTCCTGAGGTTCAAAGGAGGCTTTTGACCTTTGCCTGAAAAGGGTCAGGGCTGCAGACACGTTTACTTGTTCATTTGAGGGTTTCTGCTCTGAAATCTCTTAAAAAGCTTATTTGTGACTTGGGATTCTCACTTCTGTTCATTTTTTAACACCTTGCATCTCTTACCTATCAGGTTGCTTCTCTGTTCCTATTAACACCAGTATAGCAGCTGTATGCCTTCTTTAGTATAAAGGCAGTAACACTGGTTTAGTCATTGCTGATATAAAAAGAGCCTAATGTCTGTGGGATTCTTCATTTTAACAGTGTATACAAACGCTCTGATCATACACAATGTTCTCTCTGTCTATATTATTTTTCAAAGCTGTAGAGGCCACAATCGGTCACTAATGAACTTATCTCTGTCTATGACCCCTATCCTCTTCGCAGCCATGTGTGCAGTACTGGCCCGAGCCCGGTTTACAGCAGTACGGACCCATGGAAGTAGAGTTTCTGTCCATGTCAGCTGACGAGGATGTCATTACACGTCTGTTTCGGGTCAAGAACGTCACAAGGGTGAGTTATTGTGACACCAACAAAAAGCGCTTCACAGGACATGTTGTTCCACAAAACCTTATTAGAGGTGCATTAGTTGTGATCTTCACAGAGAATTAGATGTGACATTTTGCCAAAAGTACTTTGAAGCTGCCAGATAAACTGTGCTTAATAAATAGATAAAGGATAAAATCTGATAAAATATTTCACAGTCTGAATGCTATATACAATGCTTTGCATAAATAATCATACCCCTCGAGCTTTTTCATATTTGGTCATAATACAGTCACAAACTTTCTTATATGTTATCGTGATTACTATGCTTTCTTTGAAGGTGTGTCTACAACACAACCAGAGACAGAATTTCAGGCCCATTCTTCTTTGCAAAATAAATCTTAGTCAGATTGGATGTAGTGGATCTGAGAATGCTAAATTTAAGTCTTATCACAGATACTGAATTACAGGTACAGACTTCGACTAGCCCATTTTTACAAATAGAGGTGAACCTCCACCCCAATCCCAAGACTTTTACAGCCTCTAACAGATTTTCTACTAGGCTATCCCTATTCAGCTCCACCCACCTTCCCATTGGCCAGCATCCCTGTCTCTGGTGCAAAAAATCATTCCAGCAGCATAACACTGCCACCACCAAGTTTTACCATGCAGATGATGTGTTCAGAGCAATGAAAAGTGACAGTTTATCTCCACATATAGAGTTTTGCTTGTAGGCCAAAAAGTTGTTCTGGTCTCATATGACCAGAGTTCTTTCTTCCACATATTGCTGTGGGCCCTATATGGTTTGTGCAAAACCAAAAACATTTTATTTAGGATGATCTGAGAAAAGTGGGCTGAATACAAATGCAGGCCACATTCCACACTATGAAGATTTTTATTATTAAAAATATTTTTTTGTATTAAAATATATATGTATATATATATATGTATTTTATACATATTGTATTTTATACATATTGTATTTTATACATATTGTATGTTATACATATTGTACATGTATAACATATACAATTCAAATGAGACAGTGAAATCTGTGGTTGTAATGTGACAAAAATGTTCCTGGGATATGAATACTTTTGCAAGCCACTTTACATATATTAAATGGAATTTCTTTAATACTCTTTACTACAGGAAATGGTACCCTGTCCATGCATGTAAATATTATTAGGAGTTTTCTTTCCATGGAACAGATGCAGGAGAAGCCTATTGACATTTATGCAATAAAAGGTCATTCTCTTCTCTTTTCTTTTTCTTGATGTCATTATTTCTTGTCTGCTTTTTGGCATACCAAGAGATCCAACTTTTGTCGCCATAATGGCTGATTTATATGAGTTGCAGAGTATTTCTTGATACTCCAAAGCAGATGTTCCTTCATCTTGTTCAGAATCTTGTCACATGTTTTGACATAAACGGACGTACATAGGGCTTCTCATATAAGCCAAATAAAGGGACTGACTTACAAAGTAGAGCATAGTGCATGCTCCCCATCTAAAGCCATTTTAACTTCACACAATGTATTGTGTTCAGTGTGTCTATGCAGACATGTTTTATGCACAGTGCTTTGCATAAGCATATGCATGCATTCCGCTGTGGATCACTGTTGGCCTAATTATAGAGGGAATCTGTATGCATGGTGTTCTCCCCTGTGCCATTATAAGCTCTGTGACAACTTCCACTGTTGATTGGCACCCTTACCTCCTCAGTCGGCTGCCCTTGTCATCCTCTCTCTACCTGTGCCACCCTTTTTTCCACTCGGTGCACATCACAGTCAGAGAGAGGGCAGCCTAACACTGCACAAGCAGAATGAAATCAGACAGAAATAACACATACCTAGACCACTTTTAGCCAGGCTCTCTATGCTCTGATAGATGTCTTGTTTCAGACAGTGATATCGAAGACTAGGGAGGAAAAGGCAGAGCAAGTGCATTGTAAGCACTTATCTGTGTGAGGAAAACAGTGCAAACGTAGACCCTGTAAATTCCCACCTCTGCTCAGGCTATTCCTTCATGCATCGTGAGTGTCTTTGCTAGCCCAATTTGCATGAGTTACAGTTCTCCACTGGTCCTTAAGTGTTAGGTGAGATTCTACAGGATAGGGTTATGAACACACAGGGACCTCTTTCTCACAGAACACGGGCCCCACTTAAACTTACAGACATATATTTGACAGTCAGGCTGCGGAGTGAGCATAGCTGGAAGTGTCTGCAGGCAGTTTTGAGAGCATTCACAACTCTCTGATTCACACAGAATTCACTTTCAGGGTTTTTCATGTTTGTTTTTTGATTTTGGAAGAATTCAATATCCAACCTGACCACTGTAGAAATATCTGCCATAAATTGTTACTGAAGTGTGTGTTTCTTGGCTTAAAAAAGTTAAAACAGTTCTTGAAATGGTGAGAAAATGTATAACAATACTGACTCCTGTGTTTTATCTTATCTGTGCTTTTGAAGGTCCAGGAGGGCCAGCTGGTGGTATGTCAGTTCCAGTTCCTGCGCTGGTCAGCGTATCGCGACGTTCCCGACTCCAAGAAGGCTTTCCTCAACCTGTTGGCTCAAGTGCACAAGTGGCAAAGGGAGTGTGGAGAAGGACGCACTGTTGTGCACTGCCTGTGAGTTATCATTTCAGAACATTGGTGATGTATTTTAAATGAAATAACAGAGGCAAGGAAGAAAAACAACCTGTCCCTTTTTGAAAGGGTCTAACACAGGAAATGACTGCTTGTGGAGACTGACATTTAAAACTAAAGGCTTCTTCTCAGAGGGGTGCGTCACAAACTAACACAGAACATCATAAGCAAATCCGTTTGATGAGAGACAGAGGCTTTACCAAGCCTGCTCTGTCATTTGGTGCAAGGTGAAGCAATGCGATTCATCATTGCAGTGTTTTATAATGTGGCAAATCAAATTTTGGTGTAATGCTCAGTGCCTTGGTACTGTATAGAGCAGTGTGCAGTCCCTACAAGCCACTGTCGCTCCAAGTTCCCGAAGTGAACACCCTATTGATGAATATGAATGGGCCTCTAGTTCATTGCCGACCCATCACACGTTCGTTCCCACCACCCCCTCCATCCCCCTCATCCGAAAGCACATCACTCAGTGCTGTCACACAGCGTTACACACGACAACCAGGAGGGAGATTATTCAGATCAAATCAATTATGCCTTAATACAGAATGTGATGGCTCTCACTACACTAAATCCAGTACTGCCAAAGCACTGACGACGATTGATTACCTTAATATTGCTTGTATACGCTGCAGAGTCACCCACACCCTCATTGGCTGCGTCTGTCCCAGGAGAGAGGAAGTGGATTGTCCTCCAGTACTTCATAGATATTGCCTTTCATGACCAGGACAGAATTTCACCAGACATGCCACTCAGTGCTGTTGTTTCTCAATTTATGGCTTCTCATAGTGTTTCTCACACTGCTATTTTTATATTTTATAAAGAGGACATATTTCTAGTTTATACAAGAAGTAATGTGTCAAGTGCGTGTTTTTTTAGTAAGTGTTATAAACATGAAAACAGCCAAATCAGATTACACAGATGTTCTTCCAGATGCTTCCAGAAACTCTGTTGTTGTCTCCCAGAACTGAGTTAAACATTTAAAATCCTTGTTTACCGTGGAGAGAGAAATCAGTTTCTCTGTATTAGTATTCTTTATGCTGTACAGTAAGGCTGTACATATGGCACCTATAGACATATGAAGCTAATAAAGAGACTATAAACTGTGGGTTTGTATTACCTCACCCTGGTGGTAAGGATCTATCGTACCTATTGACAGTATTAATACTCCTTAAACTTTTTCACAGGATTTTGGCTGCTGGAAAACCATGAAGAAATTGTATAAATGTAAAGTGGAACAAAACTTATACAAGGTTTTTGTTTCTTTTCATAACAAAATATTTAGATAGAGCGATGCATATTTTTTTTAGGCCCGTTACTCTGATCCCCCCAAATGAAATATAGTGGACCCAGCTGCTTTTAGAAATAACATACCTTGTAGGCCCAACTGTGTGTTATTTGATATCAGTATAATTGCAGCTATTCTGTAAAGGCTTCAGAGGTTTGCTTGAGAAAAGAAGTAGTATGTAGTATATACGTGGAAACACGTGGAAGATGATGTTTTGGTCAGATGAGACATAAAAAGCCTGGTGCTGCCAGTGTCATTCTTTAGGATTGCTTTCTTCAGCAGGAACAAGGAACTAGTCATACAATGAATGAAGGTAAATACAGGGCAACCCCCAAACCCAAATTTTAAAGAGGCCGCAAAAAAATTACCTTTCTGCTGGACAAGAACCCAAAACATATATCCGGAGCAGATTAGGGTTTTAAATTCCAGATCTCTGGGATTGGTTTCTACCAAGTTAGGCTAATGAACTAACTATTTGCTTTAGGTGTTTTTAAGCATCTGCACATCTAAACATTGTAGGATGCAGACCTCTTGGAGCATTGGAGTTTGAGATGTTTTAGGGCGAAATATAATCATACATTAGCATAGCCCATTCAGCGTCTAGACCTAAATGGCAAGAGTTGAAAATTGATATTCATAGATGGCCACAATCTAGTCTTAACTAAGTTTGAGCTATTTAAAGTAAACTTTCAGTCTCTAGATGTATACATTTTGTAGACACACCCAGAAGACATGCAGCTGTAATGGTGATTCTACAAAGAACTGACGAAGAGAGGATGAATACTAATTGGTGAACTCCGTCATAAAGAATACCATTTTAAATACTCAATGTTGCAGCATGCAGTTTAAGTAGTTTATTGATCAAACCAGTTGTTTATTCTTAGAGGAAAAGTGAGACTAATATTTAATCTGGAGGACACCTCAGAGGACAAACCCTTCAGGGAATATCAAAACGGAGCTGAGCTAAATTTCTCGGCAATACAAGTATTACTTGCTGATAATACTGGAGCATGAAATAGTAAACTGAACTAAATTTGATTCGTCCTTTCTCGTGATTTAGTGAAGTACAGAGAGAATTATAAGTTTTATGAGAATGTTATTATTCTTCTAACAGAAAGATACTTGTGAGGGTATCTCAGAGGGTCAGGATGCTTATTATTTCTTGAAGCTTTGTGTTTGCTTGCATCATGTTTTGCTGTCCCTCGTATTTTTCTACCCATGCGGCTCCTTTTCCCTTCCCTTTTGTCCAAACAGGATTGATGCAGTCCTGCATGCTGTGTGTGTTTAAATGATCCAGCTGGCGGCCAAAGCATTAGCCCTAAACTGTGTGTGCTCAGGCACAACTCTGAACCTCTGCATTCAGGACCAGAACTCAGAGTTGATTCATCCATGTCTCGCTACAAAAGCTGCACTGACTAATTTAGACTGTAGCGTTGATTATGACTGTGTCGGTGGGATGACACGGCCTGTCACTGTGATTGTGTCTGCGGCCATGGTTGTGCTTTGGTTGTCATGATTATGATTGCGACACACTAGTATATAATTGGTCAAACAGGCAGCAGACATATGTGTGGAGGAAACTGGGGCAGTCGAGCTTTATACTCAACCCCTGTGGAAATATTTTACATTTTTAACCACAATAATGCTTTCTTTTATGCTATTAGTTACACCACTGCTGAACCTATTGAACTTAGATTTAGAAAGAATGCAGCTGAAATCTGAGTGCCTGCCATTAACCACAGGAAAAGAGAAGCTGGGCCAACATTTCAGGCCTTTGAGGGAAGCAGGGATGAGTAAAATTGTCCTGGGAACTGTTAGCTTCTTTATGTGGTCCAGCACAAATGAAATGCTAGAATGAAAGTAACAAAATGCAAAAAATTACACAAAGTATTGTGATGATGAGCAAAACAGAAATCAGGGTCATCATAATCTGAACCGAGTTCACAGGCTTGACTTTTGTTTTATGGCTATGATGTTCCCACACAACTAGTTATGTAAATATCATGACGGATGTGTGCAAAATTATCACAATTATCAATATTTATAACATTTAAATAAGTCGAAAATATTCAAGGAGTATTACAAAGTGCAAGAAGTACTAAGCTGTTACTCCACATGGTCACTAACACACACAGGATACATTCTATATCACACAAGTTTTTAAGAGTAGTTTTGACTTAAGAATGATGCCTCATCCTGTTAGTGTCAGTATCTGAAAAAAAAAAGCTCAAATCTAAAACACCCACACATCCATCTTCTATACCCACCTACAGGGCAGAAGGGTGTTAAATATTATGAACAAATTACAGTCTACTGCATGAACACCCATTGCACCGACCAGTCAGACCGTTGTGTTTTTACAAGCAGAGACGAATCTGTCAGCTCTTTTCATCAGCATTACATTTTTTAGATGTTCAAAGCCTATCACATTTTCCTCAAGGCTTTTATAGAGCTGGTTTGCAGGAAGCTGATTCTCATCCCATATCTCTCTGTTCTCTCCCTATACTGATGCTTTTAACCAAGTAGATGTTCATTGAACTGCTTTAGGCGTAAAGCCTTGTAATAATATTCTTGCTGTCCTGTGTCCTGAGTGTTAAAAGCCCTTTAGCCATTTTAAAAGTAGAAGAAATCAAACAATCTAACAAATTGGTAACAAGTTAAATAGACAACTTGATTCTGTGGCTAAAAGTATTAGCTGGTAGGAAGCTAGTGGCTGCTAGAAGATGAAGATGAGTGTAAAATACTGCTACCTTTAATACAAATCGTCTTTGGTGGATGAAATGATATTGCTTTACTTTTACTGCCTTCTGCTTTTGACTAAGACATTTTATTTGTTTGACAATAAAAAAACAGTTTTTCCTAGTATGGTCACCAAATATAGTTTTAATTGTAATTTTGTTTTTAAAATGGTGACACTAACTGTAGGAAATTTTACCACAGAAATCATTAAAACCAGTTTCATTCCTACCCATAGCAATGGTGGTGGTCGTAGTGGGACCTTCTGTGCCTGCAACATCCTCCTGGAGATGATCCAGTACCAGAACATGGTGGACGTCTTTTATGCTGTCAAAACTCTACGCAACTGCAAACCCAACATGGTGGAGTCCCTGGTGAGAAAATCTGTAAATGTGTTTTTTATAAAAAGACAAGTAGGGGGGAAAATGTTGAGTTTTTTTTTTAATCTTTGGCTGTGTTTTTCCTCAGGACCAATATCGATTCTGCTATGATCTTGTCGTTGAGTACTTGGACTGCTTTGAAGACAGATAACAGCTAAATGTTTACGACAGCAGCAGTGGTTTCCCCCTGTGCTGAGATGTGCTTTGGGGCCAACTGGTGACTTCCCCTCTCCTTTAAAGTTTGGACCTCTGGACTCGGCTATGAACTAACAAGAAAGGAATGAAGAAAAAAAAAACAAGGTTCTAACATTTAATCTTTAATGTAAAGTCGTTATTTCCTCCTAGTTGGTTCAGTTTATCCCTTTTGATATTTTCTCTTTCACCTGGTCCACTTTGCCTCTTGAACTGAACCTCTTGTGCTAAAAACAACATCCAGACCCTACTTCAAGGTAGGCTCGCCACGGCTGTGCTTCATCATTTCATTCAAAAAGGATGGAGACTGGGTGGTTGTTCCAAGGCTGCAGCTGAGTTACCCAAACTTATTATTTTTTCTGAATCGCTCTCTGCAACAACAATCCATTGTGATTGTGGCATGACTTATGTACCATAAACTGCCTTATCGTATAATGGTAAAAAAAAAAACCAAAAACATTTGTTGAAATCTACACATAAATTTAAAAAAGTTACTATACTGCTGAAGAAAACCATGTTCAGAACCAGAACTGAGCCTTCAGAATTCAGCAGTATTGAGGCAGTAACTGTATAGTATTGCAATGTGGTGTATTTTACCATTACATGCGTGCTGGATTACCATGTGTGCTATAGCTGGGCATTTCCAGGCAGCGCAGCAGGAGTTCTGGTGCCACGACGAGAGATCCATGTCTCATTACTCTCACAGTGCCAATTCCCTGACTGACTGACTTGAATCTTTTTGCTTTGTTCTTCTGCTTCATCCTGATGTATGTCAACAAACATACAGTAAGAACTGCATCATCTAAGTGACTGTTTGTTTTTAATGTACCCTGTGCAAAAGCAGAAGGATCAGCGGAAAACTGTGCTGAGTTGAAATAGTGCTGATGTGAAAACTGATGTTCCATTAATAATGTGGTGATGTGTCTTACCAGTGCAGCGATAACTGGTTTTACTATTTTCGTTGTGTGAAGCGTTTGGTTATTCTGTAAACTATCAAAGCAAGCAAAATCAGTTTCAATTCAAACTTTTCAGGTGTGGGATTTTAAGAATTTTCGACATGAAATTAGCTGTTAGTGCTGTAAAGTAAATATGTACTGTATAATAAAGAGGTGCATCAAGATTGTGCAGAGGGAAACAACACGTCATGCATCAGTACTTGTCACCGAGCTTACTGGTGCATTCACATTCCATTTTTGGTAAGAATATAGTGTAATATAGAGGAGAAATAATAACATCTGACCTCAGAAGTTGTTCTATGACTACCACATGCCAGTGTTAAAATATATTTTCCAGCTACAGGTCAGTGTTGCCAACTTTGGGATATGTCTGTCCCTGTGTCAGGTTGGAATATGGGATGCTTCTAATGAGCTGAGCCAACCTGTGGAAATTCTGAATTAGAGAAAAAACATTTTCTTCCAGGCATGGGCTACTTTCCTGTTTAATTTATTGCACAGGGTTTTTTTATTTTTATAAATGAATAGCTTCAGACATAGTCTTAAAATGTCAGGAAATTAATGTAATTTGCTTTAATCAATTTACAGGTCTAAAGAGGTATAGAAAGAAATTTGGTTTATTTTCCAAATTTTGGTTTTATTTTCTAAAAGACAAAAATAAGATAATGCTTAATAGTATTTTGATTTATGACTGGACCTGTGGTTGTTAAACTTTCTAAAATTCAACAAGTTGGATTTTAAACAAAAGTAACTGTCAAAACACATATCTTCTGTTCTTTGTCTATGCATCAAAATAACAATTTGATACATTTCCTTTAAATAAATCAAATAATAATATGACAATACATATATTAGTGGAGCTATAATGATCAATATGGCAATGTGTCATATTTTATCTAATTAGTGAAAAAAAGTTATATTTGCTCAGTCTATTCACTGTCAGTTCAAACCAACCCATGCCTAATACAGTATATTATTTCCCTTTTTTTCCAGAACCATTAAATATCTAGTACTTTCTATTGTCACCGTTTAAAACATGTTCTGCTCAACAATCTCTCCAGAGGCTCCTGTATGAATAGGTCTACATGGTGGGCGGTGAAGGCCAAGCTGCAGGACCTGCATTGATAAATGGGGAGAAAGTCAGATGCCCACTGAATCTAAAAAATGGCAGCTAAAGGCAAACTGCTAATAGTTTGCAACTTTCAGTCTGCTTCATTTCGGAGTGACAGATTGTGTGAGTGATTGTTCACACACACATTTAAAGCAGCTTGGGTTTTGATGGGAAGCTAAAGAGCAACAGTCAGTGATCTTGCTCCAGGATTACTGACGGAGGTGCCTGGACACTTTTTTCTTGGGAGTGGAAGAGATGTGTACATACAGGTGTATATTGTTCTGTGAATACTATGTGAATAATACGTTATATGTTGCTCTGAGTAAAGATGTTTAGCAAGTAACCACTGCATAACCATAAAGCTGAATGTCCTGTAAATGACCTTTTTGTGATCATTTTTTCATATTGCCAGACATCGAAGTTTGAGTGTTGATCCCTGCACTCAAGGCACATAGGAATTATTCTGCTTTGCATTTCATTCTATTGATTTCAGCCTATCTTGCTCTGCACATGTTTTATTTTACCCATTCTCTCTCTCTCTGTGTGTGTGTGTGTGTGTGTGTGTGTGTGTGTGTAGTGTGTGTGTATTGTACTTAAGCCATTCCAAAGCTCTCTGGTTATGGCTGCAACTGCCAGCACAGCCTCCCTTAATTCCCATGTTTATATCTGTACGAAGCATACATGACTACTGTGTTTTTTGACCATTGTAATTGTGGAGAACGGTGGTTTATTTGAGGGGAGCGATAGAGCAGGGCAGATGTATATCAGAGTCAGGAAGGAGTTCCCTGTGAAGGATTATCATCAACAATAAAAGAGCAAAGGGTGAAAAGATGCTTGTTTGTTTGATTTTTTTTATGTAGACACAGCTTAAAAAAATGTATTCTGGTTGTTATGACTGGTGTGTCAACAGATGAAGAAATCTGCGAGATGTCCAACATGGACTTCCTATATTCAAACCTCAGACTTTAGGTTTTTGTTTCGTGTAAGATGTTCTCTCCTGCCTTCAACCACAATGTCAATGTCAAATTTGTTTGTAAACAAACTCAATGCAGTGAATACTGCTGCTAAAAAGTATTTTCCCCCTGTCAGATTTCCTTAGTTTTTGCTTTTTTCCATAACAAAATGTTTTAAATCATCAAATAAATTTTAATATAAGACAACCATAGCAAGGAAATAATACAAATACAGTTTTTAAATTATGTTATTTTTTCAAAAATAAAACAAAATTCAACCTGGCCCTAGCGTTTGCAATATCTGGCAATGAGTCTTATACATGGCTGTGGAAGAATCTTGGCCCACTCTTCTCTGCAGAATTGTTGTAATTCATCCACATTGAAGTTTTCTTCAGTTTATGGTGTAAACGAGCCAATCAGGGGTGGACTTGCTCTTCTTCATTGGATCATTGTCCTGCTTCTCAACCAAAGTGTGCTTGAGTTTAAGGTCACAAGATGGAACCTTTATGGTTCCATAAATTATAGCATGTCACCCAGGTCCTAATACAGTGAAGCAGCTACATACCATCACACAGCCACTTCTATGTTTGATTGTCAACAGAAAAACCTGACTCGTTATGAGCAGACACCTGCTGTGACCAACTGGTGTACATTTCAAAAGTTTATTTCTTTTATTTTACCTTTTTCATATGAATGATCAGGATCAGGTTGCATGGTGGCACTGTTGGTAGCACTGTTGCCTTGTAGCAAGAAGGTTCTGGGTTCGATTCCCAGCCGGGGGTCTTTCTGCATGGAGTTTGCATGTTCTCCCCGTGCATGCGTGGGTTCTCACCGGGTACTCCGGCTTCCTCCCACAGTCCAAAGATGTGCCAGTTAGGTTAATTGGTCACTCTAAATTGACCTTAGGTGTATAAATGAGTGTGTGCATGGTTGTTTGTGTGTTGCCCTGCGATGGACTGGCAACCTGTCCAGGGTGTACCCCGCCTCTCGCCCATAGACTGCTGGAAATAGGCACCAGCTCCGTGACCCACTATGGAATAAGTGGTAGAAAATGACTGACTGACTGATCAGTATGAGTCGATGACAGCCTCAAAGCAAAAATCTTGTCATCAAATTTTAAAACTTTTCACATAGTTCTAAGGGCGCCACATTGTGATCACTATGGCAGGCATTTACAATTGAAATCAAAGGCCTGGGACCATTTGATCTCATCTAGTCTGTTTCACCTCAACCTATTTCTTCCCTTTTCTCCTATTTCATCATAATGCTCCCCCTCCCTGCCCTCAACTCCTATTAATTCCATTCCATCTCTGCAGCTTTGCTGCTTCACGGAGTAATGCGACTCCAGCCCACCGACTTCCTCTGCCACCCAGGTCTAAGCTGAATAATGCAGCAGTCCTGCAAACTGATCCAGTACTTAGCTAAGGGACAAGTCAGATTAATTAGAGGGCGAGACCCACGGCTGTTAGGTTTAAAGACAAAGTGGGCCGTTTGGGTTTTCTTCTAGATTGGTTGGGGATTGATTAGCTTTCAGAAACAAGCAGAGGAAAAAGAGGATATTTAAAGTAAGTTTTTGTTTGTCATGTCAGTAAAAGGAAGCGTTAATGCCGAGACAGATAATGGACTTCTTAAAACTTTTTTTTTCTTTTAACCCCATTTACCATATAAGCTTTTCTTAATTTTCCATTTCACCTGCAGAAAACATGCTGAATATTCCATTTATATTTAACTACTGCTTTGAATTAGCAGATTGGGATTTTATTATTTAATTCTGACAGTGCAATCACACCCAGTGGTGAGTACACCTACTGCAGAAAAAGCTACTTAAAAGATTTAGGATCAAATTAAGCAATATTCAAGGATGAGGCATAACTGATCCAAATAAGTAAACATTAGTTTTCTGTTTTTTTTTTTCTTATTGAGTATTTGCTTTTAAAGTAATAGCATGGACAAACAAAATAAATAAATAAAACAATTTATTGAAATTGGATGTTCTGATGCAGTCTTTAACCTGCAATCAACAATGCTTGCAACATAATATGTTGAAACTGTGCACCATATCATCGTGTGAGCCTTTGCAAATTACAAGCTTATATTATAGCCTCAAGAGTTTGACGACACAGTAGCAAGTTTTCCCAAGGAGATCAGTACTTTTGTACATGTTGCTCATCCTGGTCTTAGTTGTGTATATTTCATATAGTGGTTATTGATGCTTAACACAAAACACCTGACTGTAAGATTGTTTGATGTGGTCAGACATAACACTACCATATGGCTCTGACAGCTCCTAGTAAATGCCGTTGCCCTCAATTTAAGAGGAAAACCCGTCTCACTCCACTACATCAACCCTTCTAGCCAGATCATACCCTGGCTGACTGTTCAGCAACACACCCATTTAGATTGCTGACTGAGCACTGGCGATCTTATTGCAGATGAATTACAGGTGTTAGTGACTGCAAAGTAAGGCCGTTTCAACATGATTCTGGATATTTAAAAAAACTGAGATCCAACCATTTTTCCATCTCCTAGTCACATTGAAACAGTTTTTGATGAGGTAGACTGCAATCTGGGAAGAGATGTTTGTACTATATCCATGTGAACTAGCTAAATGAAGATTATTAACATTAAGATAATAATAATGACATTGGTCCACTTGGCCCACAATCACATTTTATGCCAAAACAGCAGCAACAAAAAAATAATCTAGTCATTTTAGCATTTTTTTTCTACATCTACGTTTCTTCATGGTTTCTCCTTTTCCATTAAACTTTTGAAAAATAGCTGAAGAAGGTAATGACAGAGAGGAAAAGGTAAATAATGTCAAAAAGACTGTGAGCTACATTGGTTTTGGGAGAATCAAATGCCCTGCTAGCATTGTGCTTCTTTTGAATGTTATTTAAGTTAATGTTGACGTTATTGCCATCTACATGGAGCAACAGTATTGCAAAATAGTCTGTGAGACTTCATTTTTAATGAATTATATGATTGAAAAAATATTCATGCTATTGTGTATCTTGGGCCTTAGAGAAACAGTAGATATACAGTATATTCTATATACTCTATATATATCAATCTTGACTTTAATCATGTCAAGGTGAACTAAGTTCTCTCCACATTCATCACTTAAAAACACATCCAAAGTTCTCAAATCTGTGAGTTCCACTTTTTACAAAGGAAAATAGCACAACAAGTTTCAAGTGTTGGTTTAGCCTCCAAATTTACCAGATCCCAATCCAATCTTGAGCACACCACAGCATACTTTTGGGGGTTTAGTGGAATCCATGCCTCAAAAGTCAAGGCTGTTGTGGAACCAAAAGGGTCATCAAGGTCCTAATGTGGTTGATAGATTTATTTAGCTGATTTAAACTTTAGTTAATACAGATAAGACTTTTGGACTGATTGTTAATTAATAATTTTTGCGCTTGGAAAAAAAATGTGTTCTCAGCAGAAAATACAAACAAATTGACAAACTCAGGGGTCTCTACACTTACAGCTGGCCTTTTAGTTGCACAAAGTTGTTTCATATTTTTTTTCTTGTCTGAATAGAATGTCTGCGAGGCTGCTATACATCGCCACCACCGAGCCCTCAGACCACCATCAGCAGGCAATTAGAATGAAGTGTCGGACGGATAGAGGGGTTTTAACTGGCTTGAACCAGCGTTTTTTCTGTTTTCTTATTGTTCTCCCTTCTTGGTGTCATTGAATATGAGCCTAATTGAAAAGAAATTTGTTATTTTTCCATTGTAATTTACAACCAAGTTCCCTTGCCTAACATATGTCAATCTTCTCATGCAATACTCATTACTTTAAGGATTTGGATTTTTCTAAATTGGATTTCCTTAATTTCACCATGATTAAGAGTTACCATGCTAAAATAATGACTTGATGCTGGTTTTAGTGTTTTTCTTCAAAGCACAGTGGTTACTCTTTCTAAATGTTCCTTTTTTGCCAAACGCTTTGCTGGTAGAAGCAGATAAAATCCTATATTCTCTGAGAGAACACTGTCCCCAAAGCTTTTGAATGTGACCTTGCTCTAGCCGCAGTCAATAGGTTGAAAGACAATATGTATATCATCTAACATGAAAATAATGTTTCAGGCTTTTAGGAAACTCCTCACTTTTTTCTGTTCATTCTTTCCTTTATCTCTCTCACACACACACACACACACACACACATCACAGATGCACATACACACACAAACACATCACAGATGCACATACACACACAAACACATCACAGATGCACATACATACACAAGGTGAAAGTGAACACATGCACACCCATATTATCTTGTCTTGCCATCCTGGTGATACTCGTCTTCTGCTGAATTGTGCTCCTGATGAGACAGGTGGCTCCAGCTTTGTGCTCAGCAGAGCGAGGCTAGAGAAAAGCTGTCCAGATGGCTCCGTCCACCATGTTTTCTCACTGGTTCCAGCACCGCAACCAGCAGGATCGGAACCCATATCTCTGTGGTATGCTTCCAGTTCAGTGAAAGTTGTGGCTCACGTTAACAAGGAGAGAAAGTGCACTTCCTGATGGTTTGAGCTGGGATCACTGAGGCGAACAACAGGCCCTGAGACAGATAACCAGAACTCATCCAGCGACTCATTCGGCCTTTTCCTCTTTAGAGCACACACTTTTTGCTGTTAGGAACACATACAGAGACTTGATAAAGTGTTCACACACCCCTCAACCTTTTTCAAATGTCATATTACAATCGCAAACTTAAAGGTATTTCATTGAGATTTTAAGTGATAGATCAACACAAGGTAGTGCTTAATTGTGAAATGGAAGTAAAGCATACATAGTTTACAAAAAAGTATATAAGGGTTGGACAATGAAACTGAAACACCTGGTTTTAGACCACAATAATTTATTAGTATGGTGTAGGGCCTCCTTTTGTGGCCAATAAAGCATCAATTCGTCTTGGGAATAACATATACAAGTCCTGCACAGTGGTCAGAGGGATTTTAAGTCATTCTTCTTGAGGATAGTGTCCAGGTCACTACGTGATACTGGTGGAGGAAAACGTTTCCTGACTCGCTCCTCCAAAACACCCCAAAGTGGCTCAATAATATTTAGATCTGGTGACTGTGCAGGCCATGGGAGATGTTCAACTTCACTTTCATGTTCATCAAACCAATCTTTCACCAGTCTTGCTGCGTGTATTGGTGCATTGTCATCCTGATACATGGCACCACCTTCAGGATACAATGTTTGAACCATTGGATGCACATGGTCCTCAAGAATGGTTTGGTAGTCCTTGGCAGTGACGCGCCCATCTAGCACAAGTATTGGGCCAAGGGAATGCCATGATATGGCAGCCCAAACCATCACTGATCCGCCCCCATGCTTCACTCTGGGCATGCAACAGCCTGGGTGGTACGCTTCTTTGGGGCTTCTCCACACCGTAACTCTCCCAGATGTGGGGAAAACAGTAAAGGTGGACTCATCAGGGAACAATACATGTTTCACATTGTCCACAGCCCAAGATTTGCGCTCCTTGCACCATTGAAACCGACGTTTGGCATTGGCATGAGTGACCAAAGGTTTGGCTATAGCAGCCCGGTCGTGTATATTGACCCTGTGGAGCTCCCAACGGACAGTTCTGGTGGAAACAGGAGAGTTGAGGTGCACATTTAATTCTGCCGTCATTTGGGCAGCCGTGGTTTTATGTTTTTTGGATACAATCTGGGTTAGCACCCGAACATCCCTTTAAGACAGCTTCCTCTTGCGTCCACATTTAATCCTGTTGGATGTGGTTTGTCCTTCTTGGTGGTATGCTGTCATTACCCTGGATACCATGGCTCTTGATACATCACAAAGACTTGCTGTCTTGGTCACAGATGCGCCAGCAAGACGTGCACCAACAATTAGTCCTCTTTTGAACTCTGGTATGTCACCCATAATGTTGTGTGCATTTCAATATTTTGAGCAAAACTGCGCTCTTACTCTGCTAATTGAACCTTCACACTCTGCTCTTACTGGTGCAATGTGCAATCAATGAAGACTGGCTACCAGGCTGGTCCAATTTAGCCATAAAACCTCCCACACTAAAATGACAGGTGTTTCAGTTTCATTGTCCAACCCCTGTACATTTTAAGGCAAGGCCATGTAATTTTTAAAGCACCATTTATTCAAAGTGCTTCAGTTGAATGTAAGGGAACACAGATGAATAAAATTAAATTAAAAACAAGAAATACAGTCAGTCAGTGCCTTGAGGAGCACCCCATGTATTCATATTCACTCACATTTACAGTTGCTAGATTGCATAATCTTAGTCAGCCATATCGGATCTGAACCATAGCTGTAAACACTTATTAAGGTATCCAGATTCATCTTCCTTTAAAGAGGTTAGAGAACAGGAAGTTTGAGGGCCTGTGGAAAATGACCTGAGTGAATTGAAGGATTTACTATCTGTAATATTACAAATGCAACAATGCAAAACAAATATGACGGTAAGTCCAGTCCACAATCCAGTTGTAAAAATAATCCTAAATGCACTATTTTTACTCATTTTACACATTACACATTATTTATTACACATTAATAAATCCAGTGCAACCAATTGCATTTCAAAGTCAACCAGTTATTAAACAGTGTTCACCGTTTTATGAAGGTGTCTTTAAATGCACAATGCAAAGATTATCTTTATTGAAGAGTAATAAGCTAAACCCAAAGAAAGCCACCCAGTTTATAATTTACCACTAGCTATGAAGGTTACTCAGCAATCGTGGAAGAAAGTGCTCTGGGAAAGCAAAGTTGAATGTTTTTGTCTACAAGCAAAATGTTATGTGTGGAAAAAACAACTGCGCATCACCCTAAGCACAACATCCACACAGTGGAAAACTGGTGGTGGCAGTATTATGCTCTGGGGATGCTTGTCTTTACCAGTGATGGTGAAGCTGGTCAGGATTGGTGGTGTTGTGACTATAAATCTGAATATATTATTTAATATTTTAATATTTAATAAAATAACATTTTGGTCTGTTAAGGGTTGTCCAGTGAATACCAGCCCAGTAAGGCAGTGGTAATAGGACAAAATCATAAGGGTGAGCCAAGCTCTGACATTATTGAACAGCAAAACTCTGCACACACATGGAATGAATTCACACAATTTCTTAAAATACAAGAATTTATTAACAAAAATAAGTCAACTCAAAGTCAAACATATTTCAATCAACAAACTCTTTGCTATGCTAAAAAAAAATCCAACTAAACTTCCAAGCAGAATTAAAGAATAGGGAAGACTAATGGGCTATGTACAATATAAACAAGTTGATCAAAGATGATTGAAAATCATGACCAAAAGAGTGATGCAACATTACCATGCAATGTTTATGTTTGAGAACCAAGGATTATCTTGAAGAATCTGGAAATTAAGTTAAGTTAGTCTTGGAACTAACTTAGGCAATAATCAGCAAACGTTTAGACAACCATTCACAATGCAAGATCAGATAAAATATTATTTTAATAAAATAATGTTTTAAAGATTGATCTGCTGAATAAAACCAACCATCTGGATGACTAATTCTCAACGGTGTCTCATTAGCTGCCATTATTTATTAAAATAATATTTAAAGAAATATTATTAAAGAAATAGTAAAATATTTAGGGAGGTATTTTGGAAAAGAACCAAATCTTTCTGGAGAAATGGGGCTTAATGGTGTTTACTTAGTTATCAAATTTTGTAAAATAATGTTAGAGAAATATTATTTACTGGATTGAAAACTAAGCTTAGCAGGCAAGCACATGTCCTTACCTGTTAGCAGTTAAAGCTAACAAAAGAAGCTGATAGCTTAGCACCAGAATCATACACACAACTTTAAAAATACCGTCAATAAAAGGGTTAAAATGTATAAGCGCGGACGGCGCATTATGATCAATCTTTGGTGTTTAAAATCACCCTTCAAGTAAAGTTTGTCTTAACTTTAAAAACACATAAACACAGAACACAAAACTGAGCACGTGTGCTGCAGATAGCTTGCTTGCACTAAGATAGCGGAGTTCAACACAAACAAAACCAAACTTCATTAAATGAAAAACGTTCAGATCATAAATCTTTATTTCTCAGCTCAAACCCTAACCTCATATGAACCGTGCTGAGTTGTCCGGGCGACGACGAAGTTTGGAGAAAGCTCTGTGAACAAAGGGTTAGCTTCCAGCTAACTTCCGGAGCAGAGGCTGGGCGGCCCATTCTGTCCGCTGACCACACTGCACGTTACCACAGTGATGCGGCTATTATTGTCGTCCTTTCAGACCGGGAAAAACCGCTCCACTCTGCTTCGTAGAGACCGCGTCTCTACTGAGGACTTCTCTGGAACACAGTTTGCTTCTGCAGGCCTCAGAGAGAAAGTCAAGCCAAGCTTGTACATTAATTATTACCCCCTTTCATTAATGAATACCGGATACACAAACAGTAATTAATTCTTGCTGTACTTATGATCGATGATCATATGACACTCTCAGATCCAGTTGAAGATTTATGTCTTTTTGCCAGCAAAGAGACATTAGCGCGCTGTGCCTCCCCTGTCCCAATGATCACTGGTGTGGAAGAGGCAGGATGTAACAAGAGCGGTGCTTTTATTTGGACAGTGACGTCACAGGAAGTCCGCAGTTACCCCGTTTCCTGGCTGTGCCGGAAGTAGGTTAATGCAATTTATTTTGAAAGTTCCAGGAAAGTCTGTATTGGCCTTTCACGTTGTAATCATGGCTGTGGTCCTAACAGTGGGAAGTTAAATGGAGTTGACTACAAGGTGGTTCATAGGGATATAAGCATGAATGCAAGCAGAGATAGGCACTTTAAGCTTACTTTGAGCTGTATAAATACATAAAATCTGAAAATTGTGACAAAATGGGAGTTTTATAAGTAAAATATAAATGTTTATGCAGACAATAGGATTCAATCAGCTCTTCTTTGATAACAACCTAGTCTCAGGTGAAGCATAGCCTCAAGTCTTTGTGCTCCAAGGATAATCTCCCGTTGTTAGTACAAATAAAGCAATGTTGAGCCTCGAGGGTTACCGAGGAGAAGCTTGTAAATGATTGTGTGCCAACATGAGCAATTTCTAGGTTGTGGCAATAAAGCTTCTTGGAGCTGCCATAAATATGAGAGATGAGCTTCTCAAAAGGTCAGCCCTTTGAGGGACTGGCTTAGCAACTGGATCTATCCTTTGGTTTATTTGGAGCAGAAAAATGGGGCCACAGGCAGAGACCAAAATCAATCATATTTCATTGGGATCCCTGACAAACACAAAACAAGCTATTTTGATTTATGAATCTAATTAGATAAGGTTAATATTTTCTTTATTGCTAAGAAGAACACACAAATGTTTCATGTAAACATGGTAAACAAGTCTATAATTAATGGAAATAAACCCTGAGACCTTGTTTGGATGGCCCTTATGTTAGAAACAGTAAATAAATCATTGTGCAAAACTGAGCACCCTCAGTATTGTTTTTTAATGCTACAAATGTTTAAAAGAGTTGACATCTGCCTTCTTCTTTAATATTTCTATACCTGTATTTCTACGTCTGTAATTCTTACTCTTCAATTTACTTTATGATCCTTTGTAATAATTTTTCTCTTGTTTTTACATCCAGCTTTTGCTGTAGATGCAGCTGTATGAACGCTTCCACCGATGATAAATAGGGTCAATGAGAACATTCTCATCTTCATCATGCTCCCTCATCTCTCTTCCACATCAGGCAAACTCCTAACATCCCTGGAGCCTCTGTGTGCCCACAAACAATCCTCTTTCTGCCAAAAAAAAAACTGTTGTTTGCATCCTCAACAACGACATTAGCCGCAGTGCTGCCCCCTTTTCAACAAATCTTGAACACCTGTGCAGTGTCATTCAGTGTCCTCATTTTGGTGCAGCACCAGAGCTTGCAGAGAATAGACATATCCTCGAAAAGAGGTGCAATCACTCTTTTTTGTTTTATTGAGGGCAGTGTTCGATGTACAATACACATTGGAACAAAATAGAAAGAAACTCAAATGAAAAATGAGCACAAATACATTTCCATGATGTTCTCTGAGGAACAGAAGGGCCTCAAAAAGTTTGGAGCCAAGAAATTAGGTTGCTGTTAAACCAGTTAACTGTAAGGAGCTTCAGTTTTAGGTATGTTATTCCAAATAAATGTAGTATAGATTAGTTTAGCTCATCTATCCTTTCTATATAACTTGAGCTCTTTGTGCTCAGCCTTCCATCATGTAAAGTGGTGTTCAGCTTGCCTCCTGCTTACGAATAACTCAACAAAATGAAGTATTTTATCTAGTTCTTAGTAGGAACTACTTGGTGTGTTTGGTGGAAAAATGTTTTGGCTGATCAGCATCTAATCCAATGTAAGTGGCAGCAGATCTTGATATGAGCGATGTGGCTCACCATCCTAGGGTGGCAGGTAATTCTGGGTGGCACTAGCTTTTGAAAACGGAAAAAGTAAGTAATCCAATTTACAGTATGTCTTTTCTTTTATTACTTATTTTCATGTCTGTTCAATCGACATGGTTGTAGGAAAGTGAGAATTTTAAGTCAATCACATCGATTTCTGCATTATGCAGTTTTTATTCACAATGTTGTAAACCAGCCTATATCATGTTACGTTTGAATGTATTTTCCTAAACATTTTTTTTTACAAATGAATAATGATACAAAAATGATAACTATAAAATTGGAACATGGTTAAAGTGTCTGGTCTCATTTTGGAGATAGGGTGGCACAATCCATGCCAGTTCTGTCACAGGTGAGGTGTATTTATCTCCCAAAGTCATAATTTATGAAACAAGCACAAACATCTGAACTCAAAAGTCTGTTTTTATTGAGTTTAGTTTTTTTAATTCCTGGAACACAAAAGCTGTAAAAAAACAGAAGAAAACTAAAACCCCTCATTTAGATCATAAAAAGTGTCTTGAAGCTGCATAAATGTTTGCATTGTATATTCATAACTTCCATCTTAATGGAAGCAGAATCCATGGTACAGATATTTTATTTCAGAACACTGAGGACAAGTAGGTTTATAAAAATAAATAGAAACATTCTAGGCTTTCCCAGTTAGAAATAAATCCCTTATACTATTATTATACTGAAACTGTTCCTCTCACCGATGCATTTAGGATGTTTTAAGAAGTTTGTATTTATGAACAGGCAGTTAACTATAGAGGAAATGTATTTCATATTTAAAATTCTTTATAAATATATAATTTAAGCCAAAACAGTCAAATACAGAAAATCAGTGTGATGAGAAGAAAAAGCATTACTTTACTTTTGAATAGAATTTAGATGGCAGAATTCTATACAGCAGCCTTGTCCTGGGGATTATTGTTACCAATTAAAAACATAAGAGTAAACACCTCAAATTTTTATGAATAAAACAATGTACTTTGCAGCAAGGAAACTCAATTGGCAGCAGGATTTCTGATAGGGTTTATTTAAAACAAATACACCTAAAGGCTTTAGCCATGATTGTTTAACACAAATTCTAATTAATATAAGTCCTGATTTATTTTTGAGGCTTGGTTTGTTGCTTGTTTAGCTCATTTTAAAATTTTCATTGGAACTTGAAAAAGTCCAACTTCTAAGTTTAAATGGCCACAACAGTCACTCTACACTCAGGGGTCCATTCACAAGGATGTTTGTACACAATAAATGTGTGCAGACCAGAGTTTGCACAGGCCTCTAACACTCAAACTGCATGAAAAAATGTGCTCCTAAATTAATGTCTCTCTGCACTGGTGCAGTTTTTTTTAAAATCTCTAAATAAGACACCATGCATACATTTAGGACTAAATCTACCCATATTTATGTCTAATTGTGAGAATTGCTTTGGATTCTCCAAGATCCTATAAATACCGTCTGCTGAAAGCTGGGGGTAATTTTGATGAAGAAGAAGAAAAGGGGATAATAGTGACTAGCTGCTCAGGTGGCCCAGGTCTCATGTCCAATAAAGCAAATAATAAGCAAAACATATACGGAAGGTAATGCAAATTACACTGATTCTAGAATTACCCCTCCCCCGGTGTGAACTAAATAAAGACAATCCCCTGTCATAAAGTGCTTAATAAAATAACACTGAAAATATAGAATTGTTGTGACATGTCTGCACATCTATTAGCCTACTTCACATGAGAGACATCTCAAAACGTACTGCTGCTCAGAATGTTCATTCAACCTCTGGTTGCATGAAAACATTTTTGACTTTCTTGAAGTGTACACAAAACCAGAAATCCCATTGTACACCCTGCTTGACACAGATGTAAAATGCAAACCATGGGAAAATATTTGCTCTCTTTTGTATGAGGCAATGTTTTCTTGACTGACACTTGTCTACACTCAGGAATAGTACATGGGTAATAACAAAAGAGAGAACACTAAAAACAGAGAAACACATTGAGTTTGCAGGGTAAGTAGACAAAGTAAAACCCTAACACTGAGTTATGTAGAATTAGATTTAAAATTTTGGTTTTGATCCATTTAACTTGAAAACAAGCAAATTTCCTAGACTCTAAAGCAGGGGTCAACAATCTTTACAATCCATAAAGCCATTTTTGCCATCAAATCTGCTAAATAAAACTTGTTTAAAGCCGCAAATGTTACATGACCTCTTGAAAAATTACACCTTTTTTTTTTTTTTATAAATATTTAAGAGGACATTTGTTCTCATTTTTAAAGAAGTATCATTTTATTTCTATTTTTAGGTTTTAAAAATATTGGAAAAAGGACACCTTTCGTAAAAGGAGAATGTATACATTTTCTCCTATTGGACATTGATAATGGTTGAAAACTATGTATATAGAAAAAGAACATTGTTTTCAACCTAATGATGAAAAATTGATCTGAAAAAATATCACTGGTACATTTAGTGTCATTTTGTTGTGAAAAGTCAATATCATTATTTTACAAAAAATGTGAAAAAATCCTAAAACCTGCATTTGCTATTATATCTATATTTAAAATCAATTTTGGTTCTTTATCATTTTTAGCTAAAGGTTTAAAGAGCCATTGTGGAAAGTCCAAAGAGCCACTTGACCCCATCTCTACAATCTAGAAATATTGATAACCTCAAATGTTTTTTCAGTTGTTAATATTCTTTCTAATGTGGAATGATTAACTTTAAATTGTGAGAGTTTTGCATTCTGGTTCTTGTGTTTTGAGTTATTTGTGTTTTTTCCTCTATGAAACAAGAAATAAACTAATACCTCCCACCTGTTGTTTTAATGGCATAAACATATTTTTGACTTGAATTACATAACACTTTGCATACATAAGAAGAAATACTGTCACGAATTGGTTTAGTTAAAAAGTTAAATGGTATGTGTGTCAGGACTAAGAGAAAGAGTGTATACAGCACTGCAACAAAATGTACATAAATACTATGAAAACATTTGCAACAGGACCCAATATTAACAAGAGATACACTGATCAAAATGCTGTGGTCAAAACATATTAAACAAAGACAATATATTATGATGCTAACATTTAAACTGCTTTCAGCATTTATCTAGAAGAATAAGACATAGCAGCTGTAGTCTCTTCAGCTTTTCTGAAAATGGCTGAAAAGAGCCTGCTTGCTCTTGTGACCTGAATGAAAATTGTTTATTTTGCGTATGTTTACTGAACAGAAAAAGACCGGATTGGAAGGATAAAGTTGGAAATTAGTCAATTCTGGTCACCTGCTGATTTCTTGGCAACTTTTTGTTAATATTGTTACTTAAAGGGTTGGTCCATTATTCTTAAATTGAGGTTCTGTAATAGTTACTACTATACTATTACTAGTATAGTAATACTACTATATTACTACTATAGTAGAACGTTGTCATATCATCGTGAGCTTGTTGATAAGCTAAATAAATTTTGTGACAGTTGTTCAACAACATCCAATGGGTAAATTCCAGTGCTTTTCACATCTTGTAAATATTTGAAAATTATTATTATTTCAACAAAACAATCATTTTAACAAGACATGACAACTACCATAAGTAAGGGAACTATTATAGATGATAACTTCACAAAAAGTCTCTTCACAAAAATCATAGCCAAGGCTTTAATCTCAAGGTCTATACAGATGATAATGATTCCTTCAAGCTTAATACTTAAAGTGAATGGCATATCACCATATTTTGTGATTAATTCAGGTAATAATCATTTTATCATTCCAGGGACTCAGATTTTGTGCAGAGGATTGAACTCATCCTAAGTAGTGCAGGTGATCAAGTATGGAAAATTAAGAGGTGTGGCGGTGGCACTGGGGTAAAACGTGTGACCCATGCTCTGAGGCCTTAGTCACAGGTTCGAGTCCCAGCCCTTTGACCTTCACTGCTTGTCTTTCCCCTCTTTCCACCCCTTTCCTGTCTCACTGTCATAAAATGAGAAAATAAAGGTCACTAGTCCTGCAAAAAACAGAAAATGTATTGAAAATTAAAAAGAGTTCTTTATGAGGTCCCAGCAAAGATTGCTTAGTACCTATGCAATGCACACTAATAACATTTGCATCATAGAATATATGTAAAACAGTGACATATTAAAGATATACATACAGTACACAGCAGGATTTCATGTTCTACAAAATGTGCTTCATTTCCTCACATTTAGACTAGGGATGGAGGATAAATCTGCACGGCAGATATTATCGGCCGATATATCTAATTTCTTTTTATATCGGCATTGGTCCGATGAGTAAAAATGTTCCCCAATGTCATATTGTTTGGTTTGTGTGACTGCGGGATTCCAAACAGTCCCTGAACGCAGCTGGAGACGCTCCAATTCACACATGCGGACGTTAAAGTTCAATGGCAGGTCAACGCTAAAGCCAACATGTCAGCAGTCTGGAAGTATTTTACGGTATCCCAAGAAGACAGCCGAATAGCAATATGCAATTCGTGCATAGGTGAAGTTATGCGGGGTGGTGAGCACGCGAGGTCTGTCAATACCACAAATTTAAGAACACATTTAAAAAATAAACACCCATCGGTGTACAATGAATACCAGCAACAAGCTAATGTAAGCAAGCCCGGAGCTACCGATAAACAGGGAACTATTGCACAAGCACTGGAGAAAACAAAGAAATTCAGCAAAGATTCAGCAAAAGCCATATCTATAACAAAGAGGATAACCGAATGATTGCGCTGGACAACCAGCCTTTCTCTATAGTAGAGAACACAGGGTTTCGTCGGCTCATGGAACACACTGAGCCCCGCTACAGCATACCGAATCGCCATTTTTTTTCCGACACTGGACTACCTGAACTACACAAGGTTGTTGCTGCACGCATTTGTGAGCACACTTAAGTTCATACCTAAAACTGAAGGTGGATGTTGACAGTTACATCAAATAGGTTTACAGTCAGATAAGCTGAGCTTCTATTTTTTTTTATGGCTGTTTGTTGTTACAGGGGCTTTGTAAATGTTCCTGCTACATCTTTGCCTAAACATTTTAAGGCCAGTGCAATGTGATTGTACAATTTAAAGGCAAATTTGCATTTTCAATAAATAAAAAAAATCTGAATTTTTCCTATTATTATTAGTATGAATATTAAAAATTTCCATTCATTTTAATATCGGCAAATATCGGATATCGGCCACAGCAGCAATACAATTATAGTACATCGGTATCGGCAGAAAAATATATCGGACCCTCCCTAATTTAGACCTGCTCAAAATGTGTTTTATAACAAAGTGGCAAGATAAGAAACAGTGAGACACCCAAGGTACATTGATTTCTAGAAAACAAAAATAAATGACTAGAAAGCAAAATGCTAAAACAAATATGACAAAACACATGACAGAAAACCATGACCGCAACTACGTATTTTCTGCTGACATTAAAACTTTGCTCTGAATAGTTCTTCAGGAGCATGTTCCATTAACTCCTTATTTAATACACAGGAGGAGGATGGTTGTGTTTTGTCACAGCTATCCTCTGCTGCCCCTGCAGATCATTCAGACAGTGAGACTGACTGACTTTGGTACAAATTGGTCTGGAGATTTAAGAGTCTTGTCTCTTTCCCAGAGAGCGCAACTGTCAGTGTCATGCTCTGCTCTTTCACAACCTTCAAACCTAATTAGATGGTGGAGAAAACTACTCTTCTTTATCTCTCTCCTTGGCTTTTCCATTTAATACTGTGCCTGAACCAGAGAGTACGGGGGATTATACTGTCGTGTCATGTAGGCCGAGCCCTCAGCTCTACCAGCATGCAGATATCAACTCTTTAATATTTCATTGCTCAGGTCTGTCTGCTTGTCTGCACCTGAAGAATACCTTTGTTGTGAAAAAAAGTCTTTGGAGACATCTATTAGACAGAACAACCACAGAATTATGCAGAGTCCTGTTTTTACAGCTTTTGGCTTTCTCATTGTTTTATTTTACTTTTTACAAAATGCCATACTATATTTGCAATTTCCCCATTTTTTCTCCAACTCCTACCTCATGCATACCTCCTGCATATGTTTGCTGTTTTTAAAACTTGCCATCTCTCTCTCTTTAGCACGGCACCTTCTCTTGTTTTATTCTCTTACCTTTTCCATGTCAAGCAAAGAAGAGGTGGAAGTGCAGTTTCTCTGACAGCTGCTCCAGTGTTCATGGAGCAGAGGTTTTTTGCCCGCTGTCTCATCAGCTGTCTGCCGCACCAGTCGCAAAGGGTGATGGGGTCGTGACCTGTGCTGCGGAGACTTGTTTTAGATGTTGCTTTGTCAATCAAAGAGCGAAAAAAGTAGAATTCTTGGTGAAGACCCCTTTTACATGACATACTACAAACCAGCCTTTTCTGCAACTGTCACAGCATCAGGATAAACTTGAGAAGCAATACAAATTACTAATTTAGCAACAGCATTGTAGCTTATATCAAATATACTGGCAGTGCAAAAATATTTCAGGCGACACATTGCTTAAAGAAAAAGAAAAGTCACGCTCATCTAGGTGTGAACAATAACTGCACTGAGCCTCTGTGCTAAAACATTGTCATTTAAAGGCTGAGTTCACTGATGTTCACTGGCACTCCTACCTCTGTGTTTGATGTTAATCTGCGGGAATGAGTAGAGAAACAGGAAAACACTGGACCGTGATGCATATTGCATTGAGCTTGACACGTGTCTCAAAAGGAACAACAAACTAGCTATAATTACCATAATAGGCCAAATGCAATCCTTTGCTTTATAAGTAAGACTTTGTAATGTGACCGTCTGTCTATTCCTTCCAGATGGTAGCTATTCTTTTCCTTATTATTTCATTCAAATTATTTTATTTAAATTTGAATAAAGAAAGAAGATCACAGTCCAATCAATGTTATCCAGCCTTCATATCATTCAGATAGGAGACAGGCTTTTTATCCCAAAGTTGAAGATGCTTTGGTGTGAAGAGCTTATCAGCCCCAAAACATAAAACCTTGCTAAGGCACTGTCTAGTAAGAGAGTGTCATTATCTACAGTGAAATGAGTCCTGTACTAGTGCAGGCTGAGTGGCCACTCCACAAGGAAGAAGCCATTACTCTCAAATTAAGTTCAGTTCAGTTTATATCAATCCATAGCAACTGTTGTCTCAAGGTTTGTGTCATTTTTTGCATAACCGTGAAATGAAATATTGTATGAAAGACTGTACTAGAGCTGAACAATATATTGCAAGTTTACCTCAATATCTCTGTATGCAATGTGAAACTAGTAAAGAACTGCTCAGACTGCAATAAATACTAGCTAATTATTTAAGTTTCAGGTATTCAGGCTGTTTGTGATAGTAATATATTTATTTATGCTTAGTTATGCGTTATTATGAAACTACATGTTTATATTTGCAAAAAAACCAAAGCAGAAAGAATATTGTTGAGTTTGTTTTCTTAAGTCATATCGCTATTGCAAAATTTACCAATATCGTTGCATATCACATGTTTGGCTAAGATCGTGCAGCCCTAGATTTGACCCCAAAAAAGTGTTTGTACTGCAATGTTGGCCCAATAATGGATCCTTGAGGAATTCCACAAGTAATAGGTGCTGTTGAGGCAAAGAAAGGTTCTCTTTTAACAGAGAAAAATCTACCAAAAAAGTAAGAAGTAAACCCCTGCTAGACAACACCCTGAATCACAATCAGATGTTGGAGGTGAAATGGCAATGTAGTGTAATCAAACGTATAAAAAGCTGCATCTAGCGTCATTAGTGGCAATGCTGTGCTGCCCAAACACCTCATGTGATATTGTAGACAGGTCTTTGAATGTAGTTATTACTTCTTCATTATCAGCGTTCTCTCTCTCAGTCGACTTTTAGAGCCTTCACCAACAGGGCTGCTTCTTTTCCTTTCCTCTCGCAAAGGGGTGTGTTCAATGTACACAAAAACATCAAATCTTGTTTGAAACTGAGGCTCAGGCACAGTATAATGTGTGCTGTCTTCTCCACACATGAACGTCTGCTCACAGTCCCATTGTGGAAAAACTCCTTTTGCTGATAGAAAGAATGTCTCTGACATACTCAATAGTTCAGTTGAGATTACCCAGAACTCAGTGTAGTGATCTAATCCTTAACCCCCTAACTGGAGCATATACAAGATTTTACTTGATGTTTTCAGTGTCATGAAGGTGGTTCTTTTGAAATGTCGAGGGAGATGCTGTAAAGTACACATTACCTGATCTGACAGAAAATTATGTTCAGAGTGTTGATTTTAGTCTATTCAAAAGGGGGACATTTTTTTTAAATAATTCTGGTTCTCCTCTTCCGTAAGTGGTCCAGACTTGGTACATTCATACCTTCTGAACTTTTTCACATTTTGTTACAATCACAGACTTCAATGTATTATATTGGGATTTTATGTGAAAGACAAATAAATAGTAGTTCATAACTTTGAAGTGAAAGTGAAATGATAAAGGATTTTCTTATTTTTCACAAAAACAAATCTGAAAATGTGGCTTACATTTAAATTCAGCCCCCTTTACTGTGATGGTCCTCAATACAAGCTAGTGGAAACAAATGCATTCAGAAGTTGTCTAATTTGTAGACAGAGCCCACCTGTGTTTAATTAACTGTCAGTATAAATCCAGCTATCCTTTGAAGGCCAAGTAACACACTGAGATATGGTCATTCGCCTAAACTGACTGGCCAGGCAAGGAGAACGTTATTCATCGAAACCATCAAGAGACCCATGGTAACTTTGAAGGAGCTGCAAAGATCCACAGCTCAGGTAGGAGAACATGCTCACCACAAATCTGGCTTTTATAGAGGAGTGGTAATGAGAAAGTTGAAAGCCAACCTTAAGGGAAGTTTTTTCAAGTTGAAAGTTGAATGCTTAACATTAGGCTGTCACATCAGAAATAAATTGCAGCCACTGATAGCAAATCAAAGATTTACAAGAAACAAAGTTGCCTATTTGTATTTACATGATTTTAAAACTTTATTTATTCTATATAATTTATGGATTTAAATGACATCTTTCTCTCAAATAATTTCAGCAGAAAACCGCTATCAGTCTATTTTGTGCTGTTTTGACAATTTTGACACTAAATGGAAGCACACAGAAACCAAACAGAAACCTGATTACTGGAGTTGTAATTCCACATTTTTCACTTCTTCTATTTTGACCTTGTCAATGACACAATCAGCAGAATGACTAAGCTTGGTGTATGAAAAAATCATGTGAAATATGAATTGCAACTTGTGTGATAATGACGTTCTCATTGCTGCAATGCCTATTGTCCTTGCAGACGTGCACCATTAGTTTTGAAGGAATAGGGGCTTATATGTCATCTCCCGAGAACATGTTAACTCTGATTCTTTGGTTCATTAGGAGAAACTATTTGTCACTGGATTCAAATGTTTTGTATCTTTTAACAATTACAGTTGCTCTTAATGATGCTGTTTATTGCAACATCTCTCTTATGTGACTGTCTTTGAAGTGAAGTGCATTTAATTTGTTTTTGTGATATTAATAGCAATCACTTTGTGCAAAATACAGAAAGGCTGTTGCTCCACACAAAACCACTGGGTGGTCTGATTTAACTTTCTAAATTAAGTTAATAAATTAAGGTTGAAATTTGAATAGTAACCCTCATTTACGTCTCAAACAGAGGAACATGTCTTTTTATTTTTCTGTCCCATGGTTCTTCAACACCAGCCTAATTAGTGGTGCAACTTGACACAGCACATGCTCAAACCTTCTGTGATGCTCAGGCTACCAAAAACCAAATGGCGATGTCTTTAAAACATGCATAATGCATTATCCACATGTGCAAACCTTCTCCTAATATAAGATATTTCATATGTCATGGTTATACTTTTGTGTTAACCCAACACTTTTTGATCAGCCATGCTGATTTTTAGGTATTCTCCACCACCTGTTTTCATTTGCTCTCAGCAGTTTACTGTTTTTCTCACCAACCTCAGAGCACTCATTGCTCAGGCTCTCAGGGCTTTCTTGAAAGCAGCTGCTTAGAGATTGTTTGCAGCTGCAGACACCTCGAGCTCCGTTCTTGGGAAAGGAAAAGCAATTCCATGCTTGGGCCACAGTGAATCCGTCTCTGTCAGTTCCGCTTCTCGATGCCCTCAAATCACACACACCCCTTCCCCCTCATTCCCCCACAACCCGTCTGGGGTCCCATCAGCCCCTGCCACTCTGTGATCAGGGAGTGGCAGAGCATCGGCACAGAAGGGAAATGAGGATGCGCTTAACGTGCTCCCTAACCATACTATCCTCCTTGATGTCACTCACTTCTGTTCCCTGGTACTTGCAATTTCTCGCTGTGCAATAAAACTTTGTACTTCACAGAGGAAAAGTAACGGCCTGTAGTTATATACCCTCTTGTAAGTCTATCAGGCTACATGAGCCATGCGATCTGTGTCTGTCTATGTTCTGTGATAAATACACTTTCTTTAATGGGCAATTATTGCCTCTAATTACCAAAGATGTGATAACATATTAAAAGGCCAAAATATTTCTCGCCAATGTGAGGCCTGTCTCACGAAGTGCTGTCAGCATGTCGCTTTGTCTGGTGAAGTCAGTGTAAGCTAACATTATAGGCCACGGATATAAAGGTGTGTTCTTCATATTTGATACACTAGTGTGCATATTATATATTGAAGGAATTCTTTAGAACACTGGTATTATCTTCATTGTACTTATGAAAGCCAAAAGAGAAGTTTTTTGGCATTGGCACACATGTAACTTTTGATGGACCACAGTGAATCCATGAGTTGAATAGTGTATTAATATTGGAATCTTGAGTGTGGTATTCAAAATGTTCAATGTTACTCTTGCAGTGATGTCATTGTTTCCCTTTTTACCCATTTTAAACAGTAACTGATCATCTTGGAATAAATTTTCTAGAGGATCAGAGAATTGCAAGCCCAATGAATTAAAAGTAGGTCAAGACGGCAGTTTCACTTTCAGTTTTTAACGTGTCCTCTTGAAGTGAATGAATCTTCATCAGAACAGATGATTGTTTAGCGTTGACCTTAATCTTGGTAAAAACAAACAAAAAAGGCATTCTTAGTTTTTCCAAAAAACGGGTAAAATCTAATTTCCCTTAATTCCCATGAACCCAATGTAATGTATTGTCTTATCTCGTGAGCTGGATGTCACACTCCTAAAAATTAAATGTGCAAAGATTTGATATGTAAAGAAGTTTATTTTGTTTGTACTCCTTTGAAAAATGTCTAAGTGACAATAAATTCTGCTTTCATCTTTGCGAAAGAGATGAAAAGCTTTTGAATCCTTTGCAGGGATTCTGTTTTTCCAAACTATTAATAATTGGCTTTGACACTTTATGTAACAGATGATGCTGAATAGCCCTCTGTACAAGTACTTAATCAGTTTAGTCAGGGCTCTCTAAGCTGCAGACATTTCACATGTCCTGTCAGTGAGTTGATTAAAGGAAACCTCTAAATGTAAGCTATTGGTGCACTGTAGGTCGTCACCTGAGAGTTCATTTTTTTAACCATATCAGCTTAAGCTCCGACAGACTAAAAGCATTTTAGGTACAGTACAGACCAAAGGTTTGGACACACCTTCTCATTCAAAGAGTTGTCTTTATTTTCATGACTATGAATATTGTAGCTTCACACTGAAGGCATCAAAACTATGAATTAACACATGTGGAATTATATACTGAACAAAAAAGTGAGAAACAACTGAAAATATGTCTTATATTCTAGGTTCTTCAAAGTAGCCCCCTTTTGCTTTGATTACTGCTCCGCACACTCTTGGCATTCTGTTGATGAGCTTCAAGAGGTAGTCACCTGAAATGGTTTTCACTTCACAGGTGTGCCCTGTCAGGTTTAATAAGTGGGATTTCAAGCCTTATAAATAGGGTTGGGACCATCAGTTGTGTTGTGCAGGAGGTGGATACAGTACACAGCTGATAGTCCTACTGAATAGACTGTTAGAATTTGTATTATGGCAAGAAAAAAGCAGCTAAGTAAAGAAAAACGAGTGGCCATCATTACTTTAAGAAATGAAGATCAGTCAGTCCGAACAATTGGGAAAACTTTGAAAATGTCCCCAAGTGCAGTCGCAAAAACCATCAAGCGCTACAAAGAAACTGGCTCACATGAGGACCGTCCCAGGAAAGGAAGACCAAGAGTCGCCTCTGCTGCGGACGATAAGTTCATCCGAGTCACCAGCCTCAGAAATCGCAGGTTAACAGCAGCTCAGATTAGAGAACAGGTCAATGCCACAATGAGTTCTAGCAGCAGACACATCTCTAGAACAACTGTTAAGAGGAGACTGGGTGAATCAGGCCTTCATGGTAAAATAGTTGCTAGGAAACCACTGCTGAGGACAGGCAACAAACAGAAGAGACTTGTTTGGGCTAGAGAACACAAGGAATGGACATTAGACCAGTGGAAATCTGTGCTTTGGTCTGATGACTCCAAGTTTGAGATCTTTGGTTCCAACCACCGTGTCTTTGTGTGGTGCAGAAGAGGTGAACGGATGGACTCTATATGCCTGGTTCCCACCGTGAAGCATGGAGGAGGAGGTGTGATGGTGTGGGGGATTTATTCAAAATTGAAGGCATACTGAACCAGCATGGCTACCATAGCATCTTGCAGCGGCATGCTATTCCATCCGGTTTGCGTTTAGTTGGACCATCATTTATTTTTCAACAGGACAATGACCCCAAACACACCTCCAGGCTGTGTAACGGTTACTTGACCAAGAAGGAGAGTGATGGGGTGCTGCGCCAGATGACCTGGCCTCCACAGTCACTGGACCTGAACCCAATCGAGATGGTTTGGGGTGAGCTGGACCGCAGAGTGAATGCAAAAGGGCCAAGTGCTAAACATCTCTGGGAACTCCTTCAAGACTGTTGGAAAACCATTTCAGGTGACTACCTCTTGAAGCTCATCAACAGAATGCCAAGAGTGTGCGGAGCAGTAATCAAAGCAATAGGTGGCTACATTGAAGAACCTAGAATATAAGACATATTTTCAGTTGTTTCACACGTTTTTGTTCAGTATATAATTCCACATGTGTTAATTCATAGTTTTGATGCCTTCATTGTGAAGCTACAATATTTATAGTCATGAAAATAAAGACAACTCTTTGAATGAGAAGGTGTGTCCAAACTTTTGGTCTGTACTGTACAATGTATTAATGATTGGTCTGTACTACGTTTTGCATCATGTATGGTCAGACATTCCAAGTTGTCAGAAGTTGTCATTGTTTATGTTCACATTTTGTCATTATTTCCTTTCCTGTGGACTAAATTTGTCGGTTTGCCTTTGTGGAAAACAGTGACACATAATTTTTTAAAGTGATGAAGGCACACAGAATGATTGATGGCAGCATATTGGATGGGAAAATAACGTTCTGGGCCGTTAATTTTACCGAGTCAAGGAAGCAGGCTCAGACTGTCAACACAGGAAATGAGTGGGATTTATCTTTGGCTGGCTGTCTGGATAGCTTTCCTGCATTTATGCCAACCACAATAAGGATCTGCAAATGGTTTTTAGCTAACACTTTTATAATATATTTAACATATGGCCATCGAAATATTGCATTCTTGTTCAACAGAATCAAGAGAGTGTCAACATAAACAAGAAATGTACCAATTAAAGAAATGTGGTGGATTTCAGTTTTGTCAAGGTCTGACTTGCTGATAAATATTTTTGCAGATTTGGATTTCTTATTAGGATCTATAACTAACAATAAAATACTTTTATGCTACTTTCTGGATAGAGTGAAAATGCACTATAAGAAGTGCTTAAAATCAAAATTAAATAAAGTAATTCTTAAAAAGAGCCCTGAATTGCAGAACATTAAAACCCTCCAAGTTATGGGACAAAGGTTTGAGTACTATAAAAAATTATTATGTTAAAATTACAACATCTGGGCACGACGTGTGGTGTAGTGGTAGAGCGCGTGACCCATTACGGAGGCTTCAACCCTCGACGCAGCTGTCCTTGGTTTAAATCCCGACTCTGGTGACCTGTGCCGCTTGTATTCTCCTTCTCTTCACCCCATTTTCTGTTTATCTTTAAAATATAAAAAAATAAAGGCCACCAGTCTGGCGAAAAATAAAGAAAAAAGGAAAAGGGCTGTGGTCAATTAGCACTTATTTATGGTGTGTTTAGGCCAGCTGACAGCCTTGCCTGTGCCAGGGACAGATAATCTGAGGTGGACACTCTCTCACGACGTTCTGTAACTAGTAGAAAATAAATAATCTTTACCTTTTCAAAACACGGTTGATACTGTACAGGTCCTTCTCAAAATATTAACATATTGTGATAAAGTTCATTATTTTCCATAGTGTCATGATGGAAATTTAACATTTATATATTTTAGATTCATTGCACACCAACTGAAATATTTCAGGTCTTTTATTGTCTTAATACGGATGATTTTGGCATACAGCTCATGAAAACCCAAAATTCCTATCTCACAAAATTAGCATATTTCAACCGACCAATAAAAGAAAAATATTTTTAATACAAAAAACGTCAACCTTCAAATAATCATGTACAGTTATGCACTCAATACTTGGTCGAGAATTCGTTGGCAGAAATGACTGCTTCAATGCGGCGTGGCATGGAGGCAATCAGCCTGTGGCACTGCTGAGGTCTTATGGAGGCCCAGGATGCTTTGATAGCGGCCTTTAGCTCATCCAGAGTGTTGCTGCCACTGTTTCTGGTTCAAAAGTGGCTTGACCTGGGGAATGCGGCACCTGTAGCCCATTTCCTGCACACGCCTGTGCACTGTGGCTCTGGATGTTTCTACTCCAGACTCAGTCCACTGCTTCCGCAGGTCCCCCAAGGTCTGGAATCGGCCCTTCTCCACAATCTTCCTCAGGGTCCGGTCACCTCTTCTCGTTGTGCAGCGTTTTCTGCCACACCTTTTCCTTCCCACAGACTTCCCACTGAGGTGCCTTGATACAGCACTCTGGGAACTGCCTATTCGTTCAGAAATGTCTTTCTGTGTCTTACCCTCTTGCTTGAGGGTGTCAATAGTGGCCTTCTGGACGGCAGTCAGGTCGGCAGTCTTACCCATGATTGGGGTTTTGAGTGATGAACCAGGCTGGGAGTTTTAAAGGCCTCAGGAATCTTTTGCAGGTGTTTAGAGTTAACTCGTTGATTCAGATGATTAGGTTCATAGCTCGTTTAGAGACCCTTTTAATGATATGCTAATTTTGTGAGATAGGAATTTTGGGTTTTCATGAGCTGTATGCCAAAATCATCTGTATTAAGACAATAAAAGACCTGAAATATTTCAGTTAGTGTGCAATGAATCTAAAATATATGAATGTTAAATTGTCATCATGACATTATGGAAAATAATTAACTTCATCACAATATGCTAATATTTTGAGAAGGACCTGTATTTTATCCCCTTTATTTTCCATTTATGTTCTCTCTTACTCTGCTAAACCACCCCCATTTAATGACTTATATTAATAATTGAAGTTATTAAATTGTTATTTTAATCATTTGAATTAGTCAAAGGTTTGGACACACCTTCTCATTCAATGGTTTGTCTATATTTTTATTCATACCTTTATTCATACCTCTGGGAACAGTAATTAAATTGGGGAATCTAATCAAAATCTGAATCAAAAATACGGTCAAATCATATATAAAATGTTTTTTTAAATTACTTTTATGCTTTCTGTGCTAAAGTACATCATGAAATATTTGCTAATTGCTGCTGTTTCTTACAACGTAAACCCTAACATCTGACTGGTTAACCTGCACAGCAACTCGGCTGCAGATGGCCTTATGAATCATTCTTGTACAAGAAAGTCAATCATAGTAGTTTTGATTTGTAAGGCGGAAAGATAAAATAAATTCATGATGTCTTCAACACATGACCATGAAGTAAAAACAAGTAAATACTTTACTTTATTACTTTATTTAAGATAAAGATAGATTGATTAATTTAGTTTTATTGAAGTTTACACATGTATAAATATAAATTTAGGATCTTTTAAATGTATTTATTAGTGGCCTTTTTGGCTTTCCAAACCTGTTGTGGTCCAAATTCTTTGTATTTTAGGCTACTGCTTATGTTACATGTTTAGATTTGAGCTCAACATATCATGGGCAGAAACTTTCTCTTGTAGTTCAGGTTCTACAGCAGCATTTTGTTTTTATTCACAGCCGCTCATCTCAGCCGCTCATCTCCAGCCAAGACCCTGTGGTAAGGACACACCTGGAAGGATCATCAGTCTAAAGCAAGTTACAGAACAACACAGCCATAAATGCTCACAGTCTCCAAATGTTACATATCAGACCTGTTCTCATTATAACTTCCACTAACAAAGACACAACTGGTCTTTGACACAAACTGTGGAATTTGTTAGCACCTTTAGAGCAGAGGAAACGGGGATGGGAGAGGTCTGTCCATAGGTGAAAGTGAATTGTAGAGTAACTGAAGGTAGGCTGTACATACGATTTGAGGTGTGTTCCTCAGGTCACGGAGATGGTATTGTTTCTTTATATCAAATTGATGGATCGGCTGCTTGACCCAGAGCGGGGGGACAGAGGACGTATGTTTCCCTCCCACTGCCTGTAGCACACCAAGCTTTGTCTACTTTAATGGAGCAGGTTAAAAACTCAAAATCCAAAGTTGTGTCAGTGGCCAAAATGCAACACCAATTCCAATTGTTTAAAATGGAGTTTAAACGAAAATTCAACATGGAAGACTCACCATCACCTCCAGCTTCGTCTAATTACTCCTCAATGCGGCTCTGCTCCACCAATCAGCGTCAAGTCTGCATTTCTTCCCGGCCAATCATCCTTCAAGGCTCCGCTTTAAAAGATCTTCATTCATGGTTCCCTCCGTTCTGCAACTGAACTTTGACCCTCCTCCACCCCATCTCCCCCATTTGGCTTTCAAACTCCTTCCAAATCTCCTCAGGCCTCCAATCCACCACCAGGATCAGATCTCAGGGGGGAAGACATCTCTAAATCTAACCCTAAGATGTTCATTCAAGCGCATGTCATTCTCAGCATTCACGTCTTGGGGTCCGAGTGCCAAAGAAATAAACATTCATCACTAAACTTTTCTAATTGTGTTAGGACTTGCAAAATGGAGGGCCCGGAATGCAGACTAGCAGGCAGCATGAGGGTAAGTGAAAAATTATTTAATTAACAAAAAACTCACTACAGAAGAGGCAGGAAAAAAACAGACAGATGAAGCAAGCAAGACAGGCATGGCATGATCCAGAAAATGTTTCCGCGACGAATGACAGAACAGGTGTGTATTTATGGAGCGTGAACCAGGTGAAGCAAGAGGACAGATTAGCTAGGTGGGGGTGAACCGAATAAAGTTGATTGACAGGACAAAACATGGCTTGAGCAGAACGGAAATCCAACGATACAAACTACTAGAAAAACAACTAGAAAAACATGAAACTAAAGCATAACCAGGAAAATAATAAACAGAAGAATGATTCAAAACCTTAACTGTGAAACAGACCAACAAGACGGAAACAAAAACACAGAGTTCAGGCGGGCGACAAGGACATCGTCCCGAGCATGCACAAAGTTCAGGCGGGTGACCAGGACATTGTCTTGAGCAGGCACACAGAGTCCTGGGCGGTCGGCGGTGAAGGCGTGGAGACCGACAACAAAGACGTGGAGGCCGACAGAGGCGTAGAAATCGTGGAGGCTAGCGGCAAAGACGTGGAGGCCGACAGAAGCGTAGAGACTGTGACGGCCTGCGACGGGAACCTGCAAGTTGGTCAGGAGGCTGACCGAGCAGAGTAGAGGACCCTCGGTCTGGAGGCCGGTGCCGAAAGAGCAGGCGAACAGGAGACCGTCAAGGAGAATAGAGGACCCTCGGTCTGGAGGTCGGCACCGAAAAAACAGGCGATCAGGAGACCGGCAGAGCAGAGTAGAGGACCCCTCAGAAACTCTGTGGAACTCCGGTGGCTTGGAGCCAGGCGCCTCGTAGTCAGGCTGTGAGCCAGGCACCTCATAGTCAGGCTGTGAGCCAGGCACCTCATAGTCAGGCGTGGAGTCTGCTGAATCCTCAGAGACAGGAACAGAGCCGATGGAACCGCCGGAGACAGGAACAGAGTCTGGGGAAGCCTTGGAGACCAGAACGAGGACAAGCTGCTCCTTGAACTCCCCAGAGACAGGATCCGGCGGTGCTTCCTCCTCGAAACCCTCGTCTATGGGTTCAGAGGCCAGAACGAGGACAAGCTGCTCCTTGAACTCCCCAGAGACAGGGTCCGGGGACGGTTCGTCCTCGAACCCTTCATCAGGGGATTCAGGAACCAGGACAAGGACCAGACTCTCAGAGAACCCCTGGAAGACCTTGAGACCAGGAGTAGGGGATGAGGCGTCGGCCAGAACCTCAATGATGTGAGCAGGAGCTGAGGCATCGGCCGGACCCCCAGTGACTTGAGCAGGAGCTGAAGCGTCGCTGAGACCCTCAGTGGCCTGCGCAGGGGCTGAGGCGTCGTGGAGATCCTCAGTGGCGTGCGCAGGGGCTGAGGCGTCCCCGAGACCCTCAATGAATTGAGCAAAGGCGTCGCCGGAACCCCCGATGACTTGAGCCGAGGCGCCCCTCTTACGACATCCTCTGCGACGTGTGGAGGAGGTTGAGACAGACCTGGGCTGTATAATGGCAGCACTCAGGAGACATGATGTGGGCTGAGCTGCAGCAGCGCTCTGAAGACCTGATTGTGGGCTGCTCAGTAGCAGCTCCCTGGAGACCTGGCATGGACTGCTCAGCAGCAGCAGCAGCAGCACTCTGGAGACATGATGTGGGCTGGACTGCAGCAGCGCTCTTGTGGCTTAGTGTGGGTGAAGGTGGACGACAGTAAAACTGCCTTACTGGAGTCTCATAATCCTCCTCCATCTGTCTGATTCTCTCCCAAAGTTCAGGAGAGGAATACAAGAGACTGGTCCTCCTGAAGCTCTTTATTTGACGAGCATAAAACCTTAAACGCTGCTCCAGCTCGTCAGGTGTTGCCTCAGAACACACACCAGGCTGGAGCAAGTGAAGACGGCATGGGCGGAGCTGCAGCGAGCCTGGGAGACAGTGCTGTGGCAGATGAAGATGCGGGATTACTCACTGCAGCCCTCACGTCAGCCGGCAGGGAAACCATCGCTCCAGGCCCTGTCCCAATACCCACACTACACCCTACGCCCCTCTATGAAGTGTGTACTTTGTACAAGTGCATGTAGGGGTTGAAGTGTGCAGGTTACAAGCTTGCAAAATTGGAGAATTGGGGTTACGTCATCGACTTGCACCTCTGCACCGTAACTGCAACATCAAAAAGGGCAGGAACCGGCGCTGTTTTCACAGTCTTGCTGCTAAAAAAAACTATTTAAAACTGCAAGAAGCAATTGTTTTGAGGAGAAGAAAGTGCAGGAAGCAAAGGAGGCTTTTACACCAGACTTGCTGCGCCAGTGTTTGTTTGAAAGGTAATTTCAGTGTTATGGCCTACTGACTGCCCAGACTCACTCTGAAGCCAGTGGGATCTTACAATGTTGAGCCTGGAAAACCAGTAAAAAAATATATTTGTCGGCTTGCTGTCTAAAGTTTACGCAGTTCTTATTATTCAAATTTGATGGTTGATTACGTTGATGGTTGTGATTAGTTTTTGCTCAGAATGTCATCTGCAGCAGTGAATTGTGGATAATATACTTCGGCAAAGTCCGCTTAGATGCGGGCTTCCCCGAAGTGTGGATTGAGGGCGCAAAGGGGGGGGCTAAGGACCACTCTGGAGAATTGGGACACACTATGCACTCAAACCCATCAACTGGAACGCGCAATTCAGGGACACAAGGGTGGAAGTATTGGGACAGGGCCCCAGACTTCAGAGCAGCAGCCATGGGAGACTCCTCCTCGCCGGCTGAAACACAGTGCTCCACGGTGGCGTATCTTGCGGCGGGAGGATGGCGAGGGCTTCACTGCCGTATTAGGGCGCGCAGCCAGGATACAAACTAGGAAAATAATAAACAGAAGAACGATTCAAAACCTTAACTGTGAAACAGACCAACAAAACCCAAAAACACCCACCAATCATAACAAACTGCATCCCTGTCTTCTCTTTGTGAGTCTTTCCAGGTTGAAATGTAAATAGAAAAAGAATATAATGATTTGCAAATCCTGTTCAACCTATATACAATTGAAAACACTACAAAGATAAGATACTTAATTATCTTATTCAAACTGATAAACTTTTTTTTGTTGTTGCATATTTTCACTTATTATGAGTTTGATGCTTGCATCATGTTCCAAGAAAGCTGGAACAGAGGCATGTTTACCACTGTGTTACATCACCTTTCCTTTTAACAACACTCAATAGGTGTTTGGGAAATGAGGACACTATTTGTTGAAGCTTTGTAGGTGGAATTCTTGCTTGATGTACAGCTGCAGTTGCTCAACAGTCTGAGGTCTCCGTGGTCGTATGTCGCGCTTCATAATGTGCCACACATTACTAGACTGTACTAGACTGACCATAAGGAAGGTCAGTCTAGTACCCGCACTTTTGTTACTACGAAGACATGTTGTTGTAACACGTGCAGAATGTGGCTAGGCATTATCTTGCGAAATAAGCAGGGATGTCACTGAAAAAGACGTTGCTTAGATGGCAGCATATGTTGCTTCAAACCTGCTATGTACCTTTCAGCATTGATGGTGCCTTAATCATTGTGCATTTACCCATGAAAAGTGCACCAACACACCTCCATACAGATGCTGGCTTTTGAACTTTGGGCTGATAACAATCTGGATAGTCCTTTTCCTTCTTTGGCCTGGAGGATACAATGTCCATGATTTCCAAAGTAACATTGAAATGTGGATGCATTTTAAATGAACTCGGGCCCAGAAAAACCGTTTCTGCTTCTTGTTGATGTATGGGTTGACTTTGCGTGGTAGAGGTTTAACTTGCACTTGTAGATGTAGCAAGAAACTATGTTAATTGACAATGGCTTTCTGAAGTGTTCCTGAGCCAGCGGTATAATATCTATTACAGAATGATGTTGGTTTTTAATGCAGTGTCTCCTGAGGGATCGAAGGTCATGGGCTTTCAATGTTGGTTTTTGGTCTTGCTGCTTACGTGCAGAAATTTCTCTGAATTGTCTAAATCTGTTGATGATATTATGGACTGTAGATGATGAAATCCCTTCATTAATTGCAATTATAAATTGAGAAACGCTGTTGCTAAGCTGTTGGACCATTTTCTCAGGCAGTTATTCACAAAGTGGTGAACCTTGCCCCGTTCTTGTCAATGAATGACTCAGTGTTTCGGGGATGTCCAATCATGACACTCACCCGTTTCTAATTAACCTGTCCACCTGTAGAATGTTCCAAAAAGATGTTTTTTCAGCATTCCTCAACTTTCCCAATCTTTTGTTGCCCCTGTCCCAGCTTTTTTAGAAGCATACAAATCAAAATGAGTAAATATTTGCAAAGAACAATAAAGTTGATCAATTTGACAATGTCTTGTCTGTGTAGTGCATTAAATTGCATTTAGTTTGAACAGGATTTGCAAATCACTGAATTCTGCTTTTATTTACATTTTACACAGTGTCCCAACTTCATTGGAATTGGGGTTGTATTTTGTGGGGTGGAGGAGGGGGATGGTCCTACCTCACTACTGCAAGACCAGTTCGAAAGAAAAAAGGTTTATTTAACTCAAATATCAGTCCTACATTTTTCTTCACTGATCTATTTTACTAGTCTATTTTGAAAAAATATTCTTTCTCATAATTTGTTTTTGTCCCCACTCCACCATGGGGGAGGCAATTGACCCAATTGCCTCCCCCTTTTTAGCAGCCGTGGGTGTGTTAACTGATATGCAAAAAAACAACTGATTTTAGGTTCTGACTCGCCAATCACCAATCAGTCCCATTCAAGAATAGTAACTGGATTCCAATCATTAGACAATATGGCGGTTCATTAGTCTGGTTAACCTTTATACACGAGACGGGTGAAGAGAGGGGCTGAGCTGTCCACTGATCATCACCTGGTGGTGAGTTGGATCCGCTGGAGGAGGAGAAAGCCGGACAGACTCGGCAGGCCCAAGCGCATAGTGAGGGTCTGCTGGGAACGCCTGGCGGAGCCCTCAGCCAGGGATGTATTCAACTCCCACCTCCGGGAGAGCTTCGACCAGATCCCGGGGGATGTTGGAGACATAGAGTCCGAGTGGACCATGTTCTCTGCATCTATTGTCGATGCTGCTGCCCATAGCTGCGGCCGTAAGGTCTGTGGTGCCTGTCGTGGCGGCAATCCCAGAACCCGGTGGTGGACACCGGCAGTAAGGGATGCTGTTAAGTTGAAGAAGGAGTCCTATCGGCTGTGGTTGGCTTGTGGGACTCCTGAGGCGGCTGACGGGTACCGTGAGGCCAAGCGTGCTGCGGCCCGGGCTGTGGCAGAGGCAAAAACTCGGGCCTGGGAAGAGTTCGGTGAGGCCATGGAGAAGGACTACCGGTTGGCCTCGAAGCGATTCTGGCAAACCGTCCGGCGCCTCAGGAGGGGGAAGCAGTGCTTTGCCAACACTGTTTATAGTGGGGGCGGGAGACTGCTGACCTCGACTGAGGACATTATCGGGCGGTGGAAGGAGTACTTCGAGGATCTCCTCAATCCTGCCATCACGCATTCCGTGGTGGAAACAGAGGCTGGGGACTCGGGGTTGGATTCTTTCATCACCCAGGCTGAAGTCACCGAGGTGGTTAAAAAGCTCCGCGGTGGCAAGGCTTCGGGGGTGGATGAGATCCGCCCTGAGTACCTCAAGAGTCTGGATGTTGTAGGGCTGTCATGGTTGACACGCCTCTTCAACATTGCGTGGCGGTCGGGGACAGTGCCTCTGGACTGGCAGACTGGGGTGGTGGTCCCCCTTTATAAGAAGGGGGACCGGAGGGTGTGTTCCAACTACAGGGGGATCACACTCCTCAGCCTCCCTGGTAAGGCCTACGCCAGGGTATTGGAGAGGAGAGTCCGACCGATAGTCGAACCTCGGCTTCAGGAGGAACAGTGTGGTTTTCGTCCCAGCCGTGGAACACTGGACCAGCTCTATACCCTCTACAGGGTGCTCGAGGGTTCATGGGAGTTTGCCCAACCGGTTCACATGTGTTTTGTGGACCTGCAGAAGGCATTCGACTGTGTCCCTCGTGATGCCCTGTGGGGGGTGCTCCAGGAGTATGGAATCGGGGGCCCTTTATTAGGGGCCATCCGGTCCCTGTACGAGCGGAGCAGGTGTTTGGTCCGCATTGCCGGCACTAAGTCGGACCTGTTCCCAGTGCATGTTGGACTCCGGCAGGGCTGCCCTTTGTCGCCAGTCCTGTTCATAACTTTTATGGACAGGATTTCTAGACGCAGCCAAGGGCCGGAGGGGGTCTGGTTTGGGGACCAGTGGATTTCGTCTCTTCTTTTTGCGGATGATGTGGTCCTGCTGGCCCCCTCTAGCCAAGACCTACAGCATGCGCTGTGGCGGTTCGCAGCCGAGTGTGAAGCGGCTGGGATGAGGATCAGCTCCTCCAAGTCCGAGGCCATGATACTCGACCGGAAAAGGGTGGCTTGTCCTCTTCAGGTTGGAGGGGAGTTCCTGCCTCAAGTGGAGGAGTTTAAGTATCTCGGGGTCTTGTTCACGAGTGAGGGAAGAATGAAGCGGGAGATCGACAGACGGATCGGTTGCGGCTGCCACAGTAATGGGGACACTGTGCCGGTCCGTTGTGGTGAAGAGAGAGCTGAGCCGAAAAGCAAAGCTCTCAATTTACTGGTCGGTCTACGTTCCTACCCTCACCTATGGCCATGAACTTTGGGTCATGACCGAAAGAACGAGATCACGGATACAAGCGGCTGAAATGAGCTTCCTCCGTAGGGTGGCCGGGCACTCCCTTAGAGATAGGGTGAGGAGCTCGGCCATCCGGGAGGAGCTCGGAGTGGAGCCGCTGCTCCTCCACATTGAGAGGAGCCAGTTGAGGTGGCTCGGGCATCTATACCGGATGCCTCCTGGACGCCTTCCTCAGGAGGTGTTCCAGGCACGTCCCACCGGGAGGAGGCCCAGGGGACGGCCCAGGACACGCTGGAGGGACTATGTCTCTCGGCTGGCCTGGGAACGCCTTGGGCTCCCCCTGGAGGAGCTGGAGGAGGTGTCTGGAGAGAGGGACGTCTGGGCGTCTCTGCTGAGTCTGCTGCCCCCGCGACCCTGTCCTGGATAAGCGGAAGACGACGAACGAACGAACGAACCTTTATATTGTATACCCGCGTGGCTTTGTTTACAAGTAATAGTTCACTTAAAACCAAACCGCACCAAACAAAAACAATTAAGTCCACTTTTGGTCCGGGCCAAACAAGCAGACAATAGGACTTTCCTGGTGTGAATACACCCTAAAATATACTGCAGTGTAAATGAGTGTGTCATCTGCATATTTTTTGACAATATGTTTGTTAATATGTTATTTTTTGCATGAAAGCAACATTTTAAACAGGGGTTTATGAAGATGTATTGTTATAGATGTACAAAGTGCCTTGCATTCTGACCTTTTTCACATTTTGGCCCATTATAAGCACAAACTCAAATGTGTTTTATTGGGACTTTATGTGATAGACTAAAACAAAGTAGTTCATAACTAACCTACTACAGTGTTAAAAATATTTCAAGAGATATTTCCATATGTATATGTGAAAAAAAAATATTTGAGTAACATAGAAGCAAATTGTATTTGTAGGTGTGAAAGTTATTGTTGTATTAAAGGAGAAGTTTTTTAATAGAATTTTAGTTTTTTTGAATAAGTGATAGCTTTCTTATATCCTTGAAAAGAGTTTGGAGAGCAAGCAGCCGAGATGTAATCCCACATTTACTGTGATGTCAAACAATGTAAACATCGACTAAATTGGTTTCCCTCAGAAAACCGTCACGTTTAATAAATAAAACACAGTGTAAAAACTGACAGGAACAAACAAGGCACTCCCTCAAGATTCCAAACTTTTATCAGAATATGATCAAGAATGTGCTAAAGTCAAGATTAATTTTATTGTGCTCTTGTCTCTCAGAACAAAACAGAAGGAAGTTAGAATTTTTAACAAAGGTTCTTGAGCTTGACAGATGTAACTAAAATAGTAGCATTCTTCCAAGGTCAGAGCTGTTGATCAACCTACTAGCGCTGTGTCTTAAGGCAAGCTTTTTAATTTTTGCAATATTTAGATTTTTATTTGTAGAGTCTAAACTCACCCATGTCAGGAAATTTGTTTTCATATTGCAGAGGTGATTGGCTTCAGTGTATGCTGAAAAGAACTGCACGACACTCATCCTGTATTTTCCTTACAACACATTTTTTTCCTTCCCTTACATATGTCATTGTCAATGACCCCTGAGTCAGGAAAGAAGGGGTGGGAAATCATACACCTCTCACATTTTGTCAATAAATCAGTGTCTGTTTACAGTGCAGTCCTGACGGGCACAATTCTTTACTGTGCTGATTGTATTGTTTCTAAACTGTAATCATTTGATGATTCCCTACTCAGGCTTTGGGAAAATACAAGGTTAATTTGTTGTGATTGCTTTGTCACTTTTAGTTAGGCCCAAATAAGAGGTGACTGTCAGCGTTTAGTGTTAAATGTGTTTGGCCAGTAACTAAAACTAATTTGTTCTGGGATGCTCTGACCCCACAGGACACTTTAATAAAGCTTTTCTGTTCAGCTATTGCACGATTGATTGTTTAAAAAACTACCAAAAATATAATGTGAAATAAAAATTAAAAGTAATTTAAATTAGAGCTGCAATCAAATATGAAAGGGGTCCAAGCCCTCCTTAGCTGTAGCCAAGGCTACAGCATAGATATAATAATCCAAACTGTGCAGGAATCTTTATAGACTTAACTCAATGTGAATGTAGGGAAATATTTAACAATAATAAAACATATTAGATAAAATTCCTTTTGCAGTTTTGCAGTTTTTGCATTGCTTTAAAAGCCGTTATCAAGTCAAGTCAAGTTTATTTATATAGTGTTTTTCAGCAACAAGGCACTCAAAGTTATGAGTGCCATCAGCTTCTTGCTTTCTTTAAAGGAGACATGTCATGCAAAATCCACTTTTTTAGCTCTTAAACAAATTTTTTTGTGTATTGTGAGTCTCTGAAAGACTAGAAAATTTTAATTTAGTCACTCCAGATGCTGCGTCAATATATTTAAAAGCTTTTTGGATCATATTTGGTCAGTCTGTTCAGATATTTCCATTTTCTATTGTGTTTCTATTATGTTTTGTTCTCTATTACTTCTCTATTACTTAAGATTAATTAAGATTGTGATGGACTTCCAGGTAACCAATCCAGCGAATCCGCCATTTTTTTTCATGCAGTATTCTTGTAGTTCAAGATGAAGAATGTCGAAGCAGCAAGCAGAAAAATCTAAATGTTCTGTTGTTGGGTGTATTATCCCACACCAGTCATTACATTTATTTATTTCTTGCTGCAATTTTGTAGTCCAAGCTCAATGCTGAAAGGTGGATAAGTTTGGTTTGCTTGTTTGGTGTATTAACCCACATAATTCTTTACACCATCCCCCAGTATCAGAACCTCTTCGGAGTGCCTGGTTAGATTTAATTTTTCATGGAAACATGCTGACATCAGTGGGGAAAGTCCTCTTCGTTTGCGCGAAGCACTTCAGGGAGGAGTGTTACAGCAACCTCGGCCGGTATGAAGGAGGATTTGCCGAAAGACTCCGTCTGTCTGGGGGGTCAGTTCCTTCTGTCTACACAGCAAATTCATCAGTGTTAAAATTCTGGTGTTTGGCTTTTTCAGAGTGAAGTGTTGATGTATTGGTGTTGATTTTGGCAGTATCAACTCTCCACTGGTAATGAAACATAAGAGTGTTGGTGTCAAATCACGGAGTTGAAGGTATTTAACACTAATGAGTGACACTTTGAACATCCGGGTACATGGACAGGTACCCTCCGTGAAGGAATTTGACAGCAGCCATTTTCTCACACTCACATGGCACATGAGGAGAGACTGGTGAGTAAAATTTCACAAATTAGTCATCGTGCCATTGCTACTTTTATTAAAATGTGTTTACGCTGACTCGTTTCTAAATTTGGGGACAGATTAAAATTTATTGGCATTTATAACAAGTTTTCGTCGCCGTTTTTTGCTAACTTTAAGCAGACCTGCCCGAACGTTGGCATTTATTTCATGTCATGTTAAGACATCGTGGGTTAATGTTAAACTAAATTCCTCTCTAAAATATAGTTTTGAACAATTTAGTTTAAGTAGCCAATTAATTGTTAATGTTTTTTCTAAACGTCCTCGGTTGTGTCGCGGGTGTTTCAGAAATCGTGCGATATTGTTTCATAAACATTACTGTTAAGCAGGCAATATTTCGTAATAGAGAAAACTCTTGGAGCATAGGGGGCAACTTTTATTAGTTCATGTTTGTTGTAGCGTTTTACATATGACCACGCAACGTTTACGTTTCACCTGCACCACATCGAAATGTCTGAATTCGTTTGACGTTGTCTCTTAATTTATAGAAATCAATATGATCTGGAGGTCTGCAGTCAACATCTCAGCCAGCGGGTGAGTAAAGTTAGACTGAATAGTTAACTTTCTGAGGTGTCAAATGCAGACTTAGCCATATAAAGTGATATATTAATGTGTTGGCCCATTTTCTGCACAGGCAAAAATCATTGGCAAAGTATAGGCTGCTGCATACAGGTACACATGTAATTTAATCATTAAGAATGTATGTTCCAACGTGGAAGGTAACATAATGGGATCATTCTGTGTTTTTCAGTGCCTTTGTTTAACAGGCTACAAACATACAGGAGTCATCATGAGGAGCAGTATTTTGAGTTCCAGATCTGTCAGGCAGAAAAAGAATGTATGCACACCCACCAGCTTCAGTTTGAAAAAGTATATTTTGATCCACCATAGAGCTTTAAGTGTAGTAAAAGTTATTTAGGCTATTAAAAGACATTTAGCATTTAAATAAGCATAGAATGGATACATAAGAAATGTCTTGTCCCTCTCTCATGTTGTAGATGTCAAAATGATAATTAAGGTGCAGTATCAAAACCGCAAGAAATACATCAAATTACAAGATGCTGATTTTGAAGAATTCATTTCTGAGGGTAAATGTTGCTATATGAATAACCAGTACTTCAGACTGGGTGAAAGTCATAACAACTTATAATTATTTTTTTTGCCATGTGATGTTGTCTTTAACCTCATCACTAAATGAGAAAGAAGTCTGCCATCCCTGTGGACAAGATTACCGTGGAGGATGATTCCGGCACTGAGGTGGATGAAGCAGTATTTGCAGAATTATGCACAATGGAAGGGATTTGCTTTGTTATCAAGGACAGTTGAGACAAAGGTAAATGTTAACTTTATTAATTAATTATTTTTTTTGCATAACAATTGAATACTTGGTATTTTAAGATTAGCATATTAAGAGTTAAGATGCCTGATGGAAATCGGTTTTAATTTATCAATAGTTGTTTGTTTGTTTGTTGTTGGGTTTTATTGGCTGATTGTAGCATTTTTCTCTAGATTGTTATGTTCAGTTAGGGAGAATATGATTCACAAATATGCAGAAAATGATGTGATTTTTTTATTATATTTTATCTTAGATAGATATTTCTCTTAGATTCAGGCCCATCTCATTCATCAGCTACATCCACACCACAATCCTCACTCAGTGGGAGTTTCCTCTCTGTGTCCATGAGTAGCAGCGACAGTGAAACATCAAGACCATCTAAGCGATTGAAAGTGGATGACGAGGCCTTTCAGAGTTCTTCAGCGAAAGATGTGAGTTTATCCTCGGATGTTTGATTTAAATCATATCTAAAGTTTAATTGTGACCCATCTGATTTTACGTCCTTTTTAATGTTGTTGGCCTTGTTGGAAATGTACATTGTACCATTTCACTCCCTTATTAAGTGTTGTTATAATCTGTTTAGCTGATAAAGCAGATCCTGCAGACAAAACCAGGAGGGACAATGGTGCTTGAAGAGTATGAAGAAACTGGGATGCTGTGTGATAGTAGAAGAAGGCAGATGGTTAACATTCTTGCAGCACACATGGTTGAGACAGAAGGGTAAGTTAGGTTTAGGTATTTCACAGCTATTTAACCTCCTGTTGTTTTGTTTTCCTTTTAACTGTTTTTTGTTTTTCATATACTCAATGATTATTAAACTTTAGACAGGTAAATGGTTTGGGGCTAAAAATTAATGATAGTTTGCCATCAGTAGTACAGTATCTAGCTGTGAAAAGACATCAGTTGTTGATTGATAGTGATTGGAGAAAAAATAGCAATGACAGCAATGTGCTCAACTTTGTACTAGATGAGTCATGTTACTAAACTAATGTGCTTATCTTTCAGCCCTATGAACTAATTGTAGATGTAAACTAGGAAAAATGTCCCCTTTTTTTGCAGGAGAATCCCTCACAAATCACCAAAGAGAAATACGCATTGGGAATTGTCACCTTGTTCCCTTCATTAAAAGATCCCCTCTCTAGGAAAGGATATGTAAGTTTTACATTTTTCTTAATTACATACCTAAGTAAAAAAATTATTTTTGCATTACAAAATAATAATGTGTGGATGCGCTTGACACTGTACCATGCCCCTGTTGTATAATAAAACACAAAGCTATGGCTTCACTGTTGCTGATTATGAAATTTAACTTGTGTCTCTGTCCTTTTGTAAGGAACATTTTTATGACAGCCAAAGTGGCTCTGGATTTTTGGCATGGCAGCTCAAGACAATTCAGAGAGGGACAAAACTTGTGTCCAAGGAACCCAAAATGCAGACAGCAAGAGGAGGTGGTCCAAGACAGGAGAGAGAGGTGCCTCAGATTGGTGGTCAGTTGGATGAGGAACGTTGTAAAGAGGTCATATCTTTCATGAACCACTCAAGTGATGGAAAAATCATCATGCAGAAAATGAAAGAGACCTTTGAATATAGACAGCGCCTCATCCACAATCCTGATGAATCACACACTGTACTCTGTGTTTCCAAGACTCCTGGACACAAAAGGGCTGGTAAATATTGGCATATTTTCCATTCATAGCTATAAGCTTAGCTTAGAAATGTAAATAATTGTTCTTTCACTTCTCTGTTGCTGCAGATACATCAAGATTTCAGTCTCCTCTTTGGACCAGAAACATCTGCCAAACTTCTTGGGAAATGGCATACATTCTATAAATGCAAGGTGATCAGAGAAGCAGAAAGCCTGACTACCACACCAGTGCTTCAAAGTTTGCTGAGATCGGCTAGGAATCAGCACAATGATGATTGCCCAGGTATTCTATTAAAGGCTAAATGAAATTATTTCAGTGAATTGTATCATATGTAGTACTTAAAGGGATAGTTCAGATTATTTGATGTCGGGTTGTATGAGGTGTTTATTGACACAGTAGATGGAGATTGATGCAGCCCCAGCTTTGAGAAGCAGAGAGGTGTACCAGCACAGCATATTTTTTGCTGCTGACCCTGTTCACAGCAGTTCATTGCTTCCATGCTGGTACTCATCTCTGCTTCTCTAAAGAAGGGGTGTGCAAGCATCCATCTACTGCAGTTAATACATTGACTCTCAATGTCTAAGTCAAACAACCTCATGTTGGATAATTTGAACTAATTTGAACTTTGGTTAAATGGCCTGGATGTTCAGGTTAAAAAAAAGAGAAAGAAACTTGCAATTGAAATAAAACTCCAAAACTGGTTAAAAAAATTTCTTATAGAGTGGGACATTGATATGGCATCTTTCCTGCTACTCCTGCTACCTCAGCCTACTAAAAAGAAAACACCAGAAGATCAGCGCAGCTCAGGCCATGGACCATCTAGTTGTGTTTCACAAGGTATGTATCAGGCCACAGTATGCAGTTTAATTGGGAAATGTGGCACAGGCAAAAACACAATATTACAATGTAACTCATTATTTAATAATTTCCCCCACAGTCATGTAGGAACCTAGACAAACACATTGATAACCAGGAGGGACATCACCAGTCATATCTTCTTGCGTCTGGAACCTGCAAGCAGGCCATCAGCACGTATTACATTGTGATAGACAAGAAGCTCATCCCCTGCCAGGGAACCACATCATTGGCGGCTGTTGACAAACTCTTTAAGGTGCACTTTGTTTTCAGGGTAAGTTACGATGCTGCTCTCAGCAACATGTACACATTCCTCCAGACAACAGTCTATGGTGTGGATATTGACACGACAAAAGAAAGTCCAAAGGTGAAGGAATTAAGGGCCACGTTCATGAACAGGAGCTAAGAGCCAAGTTCTTATACAATGTATACATGTACCTCTTTGCATGATGCACTTTTTTTGCATAACCTATCTTTGTTTTTGTGTAAAAGTTTTAGTCCACAGTATTTGTGTTGGCACAACAAGGAAAACCCAATGTCAAAGAGCCACATTCATGAATGGAGGCAAAGAGCTCTTGAACTATGTATAGGTGTCATATTTGCAGATCCTTGCATGATGCACCTAGTCCATTAATTCAGCACCTTAAGTTTTTTCATGGGTTATATCCAGGTAAAACATTTGTTGTTCTTTGTGCTCAAGATGGATGTTCATTGCAGTTTAAAAGTTTTGCAGGTTTTAGAAAGCATTTAAATATTTGTCATAGTACTGTTAACATGGGAACAAGCAATGATGTAAATATGCAAAGACATCAGTCAGACCTCAGTGAACAGAGCTCTGACATGGATCTAGATGTGACAAGTCAACCTTCAACATCTCATATGTCAAAAGATCAGGCAAAAGATATGTGCCACGATCATAGCAAAGTTACAGGGCAGTGTTGTTGCCAACAATGTTGTGTTATCTGTTGTTGAAAGCATGGAGGAGTATGTTAGTGAAGTTTATGCAAATCTTAAAGAACAAGTGTTAAGTGCAGTGCCTACTGATAATCCCAGTAGAACTGCAGTGGAAGACATCTTCAGAAATACTTTCAATCCATTCAGTGATTTAAACACAAACTCTAAATGGACTGAATATTTTAGTGAGAAATGGGGTGTTGTTGAACCACTAGAAATTTACTTAGGAGTAAGATATGATTCAAAGAGAAACAAAGTATCCGGAGTATGTGAGCAGGTACCAGTAAATGACACTTTCATTTATGTAGCCCTGTTAAAATCCTTAGAGTTCATTTTCAAGAATGAAGAAGTGTGTTGTCACATGAACAGGTTTGTCATTCTTCGTAGCTTATACCAAGATTCCTGTGATGGAAAATACTTCAAAAATCACCCATTATATTCTAAATTTAAAAATGCATTGCAAATCCAAATTTATTATGATGATTTTGAAACATCAAATCCACTAGGGTCAAAACAAGGCATTCATAAGCTTGGATGTTTATATTTTACACTCTGTAATTTACCACCACGTCTGAATTATTCACTGATGAATATCCATCTCATTTCTTTGTTTCACTCCCAAGATGCAAAAAAGTATGGCATTGACAAAATACTTACTCCATTTGTAGAAGATATAAAGACACTAGAGCGAAATGGAATGAAAGTGCCATTTCCTGAACAACCTGTCTGTGGAACCATAGCACAAGTAACAGGTGACAACTTAAGTCTGAACTCAATTCTTGGTTATGTGGAATCTTTCACTGCCAACTACTACTGCAGAATGTGTCTTATTGATAGAGCTACAGCTCAAACAGTGTTTAGTGAAAGTGATCCACGTGTGGTGTTGCACACTAAATTAACCAATGAGAATCATTACAGTTATCTTGTCGAGAATCCAAGGGAAAATTCTTGTTTTGGAATCAAACGTTATAGTGTACTCAATTCCTTGAAATATTTCAATCTATCTGATAACTGTGTGTTTGATATAATGCACAATATCTTAGAAGGAGTAGCACAGTACGAGATTAAGTTGCTGTTTGAATATTTGAAACAGCATTTTATTTCTAATGAAAACAAACTCCAACGTGTATATGCATTCAACTATGGATTCATGGATAAAAAGAATCGTCCAACACATATAAACATATTTTGCACTAGCAATGGTATTGGGCTAAATGCCAGTCAAACATTATGCCTTATTCGTAACCTGCTGCTAATATTTGGAGATGTTGTACCAGAAGCTGATACACACTGGCATTTGTTGTTACTGTTGTTACATACTGTTAACATTGTGTTTTCCCCATGTATTACAGAGGGTATGACTGTATTTTTGAAACATCTTATTGAAGAGCACCATAGATTATTCACCGATTTGTATCCTCAAAATAATTTGATCCCAAAGCACCACTTCATGATTTTACCCTGAATGTATACGCCAAATTGGTCCTTTAGTACATGTTTGGAGTATGTGGTATGAGGCAAAACATACATTCTTCAAGTCCAGCTTAAAAAACTTCAAGAACATAACCAAGTCCCTTGCAAAGAAACAGCAAGTAGCTGTTGCCTATCATTGGGAATCATTGTCTGCCAAAGGTATTGAGTCTGGGCCTGTCAAATCAAAAACACTGACTGATGTTGAAAATGGTGATTTGATTTCAGAGCATTTTCAGATTGATATGTCAAGTGACATACACAAGACAACTTGGGTTAAACACAATGGTGTTGAATATCACACCGGTCTTGTTGTTTGCACTAATGTTGTCAATGATATGCCAGTGTTCATGAAGATTATTTGCATTTTTCTGAGAAATTAAGTCTTTTTTTTGGTATCAGAAATGGAGACTGTTTTTGTAGAGCATTTTCATGCTTTCCGTGTCATTGACAATGTGCATAATGTTTCAGTTGTTACACCTGGAGATTTGAGACACTTTAATCCCTTTGATATTCAAAAGTCTTGTGGTTTAGACTCATTGTTGTATGTTGTGCCAGACAGCTGCAAATTACAGAGCTAATAAAATATTGTTCATTGCAGTACTTTTAGGAGTGATTATTGTTAATCCCTGTGTACCATGTACCCCGTGTCAGTATAAGTATACACTACTTAAGTGTATATTAAACACCACTAAGTGTTAAACGATTACTTGTGCAGTGTAGACCAGTTAACTCCATGAGTGTATAATAGGGAATGTTGAACACCAACTTGGTGTTCTTGTCATCCACTGTTGTGTTAATATTTAACACTGTAAGAATTTGTTAGGCAACACTGCCTAGTGTTATAATTTTAAGTAAATAAAAAGTGTTAATTTAACACTTTGCCAGTGGTTACCATATAAACCCTGGGAAAATGTAAATTTTAACTCTGAGGGCGTTAAATTGCAATTTCAGATTTGCTGTGTATGGAAGCAACAGACAGAGCAAAGACGTAAGCTGCAGATGACGGTTAAATTGACAGTGAGCTTGATTATTGAGGTGTTGATATAACTTACTGGCTGTTGTTTTGATATCACAGCTTCGTGCCTCCTGCTAATGTTAGCGCTGTGCGCTCGCTTTTAGCTCCTTAAGGACATCACCTTATTGTGTGTTTTGAATAACAATATTAAACAAACAGTTTTGCATTCTGTTCAGTTGCCCTTTTTACCTTGGGAAACACATTCAAATGCATTCAGGGATGTTCTTGATGCAAGTGTTAGCTAACTTGTTAACTATGTTGGGGTCTTGTTTAAAAGTTGTGTTCATTCAATTTGTGGTATCATTAACATTTTAAAAGGTATCTTACATATAGTTTGTGTACAAATATTGTCAGTAACATTAGTAAGGGATTAGAGCTGTTGTTACTACTGTGAATTCCTTAACTTTTCTCTGCTATGGTTTAAGAATTTACATTTTTCATGTAGTGAAAAAGTGGAGTGGAAGGCTCCGCAGCCTAGAGGGGGCGGGGTGTGAAGTGCCTCAAATGCATTTAAAGAGACCACAGCAAAATGAGATGGTTAAAAAAGAAGCTTAGAAAGTATGAGGCGTTGCTGCAAAGTCAATGACACAATGCTAGCCACTCCACTGTCGCTACATGCTTATCCAGGAGGAGTGAATGCTACAAGTCACTGACTCAATGCAATCTGCTCATTAGATAGAAAACTTTTCAACCAATATGAATAATAAACTGAATTTGTCTGCATTGTTTGATAACTAGGATCGATTGGAATGCATATACTTGACTTGGAATCTGTATGATTCCATTGACTTGACTTTGTTTTGTAAAGTGCCTTCAGACTATGGGCTATGTGTTGTGAATTGGTGCTATGTATAAGCTGAATTAAATTTAATTAATTAAGACTATTGTAGAATATAAACTATCTATGTGTGTAACTGGAATGTGCTGATAGAGGTCATAAATTGGTGAAGGACAGGGGAGCAGCTGATAGGGAGTGAAGGAGACAGGATAAGATGAGCCTGCTGGAAGTAATAACAGGAAGCCCTCCTTATTTGGACATAAGGAACTGTTATGCTGTGATATGATATATGTAAAAAAGGAAATGTTGAACACGCCCTGAAGACTTAATAAAACGAGCTGGAAGCGGAGAGAGAGCAGAGTTGTTGCTCGCAGGCGTTGACTGGGGTATCTCTCTCTCCCTCTGCGCAGAGGCGAACTTAAGCTGATTGTACTTTGTGCTTATTTCACTCTTTTGAAACCTGTGCCCAAATTAACGGACCTGGGGAAGCAGAGACGGCTTCGACAACTTGGGGGCGTCGTTCGGGATTTGGGGAAACAGGTGAAAATTGGGATCACTGACAAGGACCAACAGACACCGGACACAGGCTAGCCAAAACTACAGAAAAGGTAAGCAGAACCTGTTTTATCAAACTCTGCTTTTGGATTTTGGATAGGCTAAATTAATATTGCGTCCGATGTCTTAGTAAGTCTGAGTCTGCTAAAACTTAAGAAAAAGAGTGTCATAAATGTTGACTAGGATTTAAACTGGTGAATAGGTTGTTGTTTTTAGAAAATTACAAGACTTAGTGGTGGTGTTGTGTGGAAAAATATAGTAGTTTCTCGAACGTAGCACTTCAAAGTACATCCTCAACGGTGGGGTACTGTTAGCTGGGTTAGAGGCCCGAGGACATGAGAAACCTCGAATTCTACATATAACTGAGAACAAGACTAGGCAAATACACTGTGTATGAATGCTGAGATTACAGACGTCTGCATAAGCACAGAAGGAACAATATAAGCAGTGGAAATAACACTGTACAAGATAGAAAGTCCTGTGAATTCGAGAAGTTAAATAAATGAGGTGTGAGCTGAACACACACCCCGGCAAGAACAGACTAATTAGGAAAACACGAGTGAATGAAAGCCGTTCTGTGAGTGGGGAAGAACGCCAAGCAGCGAGCAATTCCCATTGCGGGTAAAAAAAAAAAAAAACGGTGTGAAAGGCCCGGGAACTGGACAAGTGTTCGGTCTGGTAACCTGACGGTGACAACAAGGACCGGCCACTGAAAACAGGCTCCTGGGGGGTGGATGTGTTCGGTGAGAGAACCTTCAATTGGACCGGGAACTCGGGACATAGCGTGCCATACATCCCGGGTCGGCCAGAACTGAATGAGTGAGTGACTGAGATAATATGGAAGCAAATCGTTACCATATTTCAAATGAAAAAGCATTTTCAGAAATGCTTTTTCATTTTAAGAATGTGGCTGCATTGTTTGACTCATAAATGAAATTAGTTATCAATAATCCTATTTGCATTTTAATGTTCTTCTTCACGACTGCACATTCTTTCACTTAATTAAAATGAAAAAGAAAAATACTTTAGAGATTTATTTTTCAAAATATGCCCCAGCAAATAGATACCAATATTCAATTTGAAATGTAAAATTCGAAAATGAAAAAGCATTTCCAGAAATGCTTTTTCATTTTAAGAATGCGGCTGCGTTATTTGACCCATAAATAAAATTAGTAATCAATCATCCTATTTGCATTTGTGTAGCAGTGTAATGTTGTTACATCAGATTGTAGAACAGTTAGTTAGTTTGTAGGAAGTTATACAGGCAGCGGTAACTTTTATTTTGAAAAGACGAAAGCTCCACTGCGGAAATATTGTGGGTAACTTCCGGTGTAGAAATGTTAATTTTATTTGTATTCAATGTGTTTTATAATAGTGGTGGTGAATTATTGTTGGTACTGTTGAGCACATTGATTTCACAGACTGTCTTTGTGGGGTCTCAGTTCAGTGCTCAACAGATAGTCTAACGGGTCATACCATTGCAGCGGGGTAAACGCTCTCCCATGAGATTAGACGGCCTCTTTTCTTGTGGAGCTTGTGGGAAAAGGTATGAAGTTTTGCTTGTGCAGTTAATAATTGTATTTTCTGTGTGTATGTGAAAGTTGAATTACTGATTTTTTTGTTGTAAAATAAACAGTTATAGGGGGAATTAAGCTTGATATAAGAGTGGTAGTTTTGGGGTTGTTAATATTTAGCAGCTCTAGCGCTGCAGGAAATTTCGCTAGTCGGTTAGTATTACAAAGTGTTGCGGCCATGTTTTGAAAGCAGTCTTGGTGTCTGAACAGGCTCTGTGGAGAACACTGAGGAGCCTGTCTGACTGCTTTCTATTTGTCGTATTGGCGCAGGTATGTGAGGTTTCAATGTAGGGGAGGATGTTTTTTTTTGCTTGCTTATTAAATTCTAATGTTATTAATGTAATGTTTAACATTGTGAAACAAATGTTGGAATTAGTTATTATTTCTGTTGGAAATATTTCTGTTTAGTCATGTAATTCATGTGTTCTGTTATACACGCCTTTCGCGGCGCCTCTCTTTTCTTGTGGAGCTTGTGGGAAAAGGCGCTGTGGAGAACACTGAGGAGCCTGTCTGACTGCTTTCTATTTGTCGTATTGGCGCAGGCGGCAAAATCAATAAAGGTGTTTTCACATCAGCTGCGGTCCGGCTTACTTCAACAAAAGACACAACGCAGAATGAACACTGTTACATTTGCATTTTCTTCTTCACGACTTCACATTTTATGCCATAATCAAAAAGAAAACAAAGCAGACATTGCTTTTTCGTTTTCGTGGTCTGCCCGCAAAGTACTGCCCAGAACTCGAAAACAAAAAAGCATTCCGAGCTGCGGGCGCAGAAGAGTGACGTCAGCAGCCGCCCTTCCTCAGCTCCCTGCTGACCGAGCTACCCATCTTGTTCGGTAGGGGGCGCTGTGCACGTCTGCAGTGCATTACATTGCAAACGTGCCGCGAAATTGATTGAATTGCAGCAGGACCGAGCTCAATTTGTGGCAGTGGCAGGCAGAACTGGTAGTTCTGGCTTTTTCATTTTCAAATTTTACATTTCAAATTGAATTTTGGTATCTATTTGCTGGGGTACATTTTGAAAAATAAATCTCAAATGTCTTTTTCTTTTTCATTTTAATTAAGTGAAAGAATGAGCAGTCTTGAAGAAGAAAATTAAAATGCAGATAGGATTATTGATAACTAATTTCATTTATGAGTCAAACAATGCAGCCACATTCTTAAAATGAAAAAGCATTTCTGAAAATGCTTTTTCATTTGAAATATGGTAACGATTTGCTTCCATAGAGATAACGCATTAAATATATCTTTTAAAAAAAAGGATAGTAGTTGTCATAAGATGGAGGGTGAATTTTATAGAGATAATAGTGGATGGGGACAGAATGGTCCATGGAAGAGCATAGAGAACCAGCTGCTAATAATGAAAGCTGCTATTAAAAAATCACGTGAACATAAAGAGGAGCAGAAGTTGGTTAAACAGATGGATTCTAAAATAAATGAAGAATTGTCAAAAGATGGAAAAACCAAGACAGATGGAGAGAATGTTGGCAAGTGGTTCTGGGTGAAGATGAAACAGTCAAAACAGGAGAAAGAGTTGGCTGACAAACAGTGTAGAGACAGCAGGTGGTTGGGAAGAGGAAAGTGGAAGGAACTTAAAGACAAGGCAGAAAAGGATGAAAGATTTTGGTCAAAGATGGGTTTGCTGTGGCAAAGTAGTGACCATGCTATGACTGAGAAAAGAGACAGGAAAAGCAGACAAATTAAAGATAGCAGTACAGTTGAAATGCCGCCACCTTATACACCACTCCCCCCATCCTGCCCCCGCAGGGTTATACCCCACGTTGCAAGTTACTGGGGGACACGTGATCGTGTGTGATCTGCTGCCAGTAAATGGCCAGTTTCCAGCTCACATTCCACTGCTGGGTCTGAACTGTCCTCTGGAGGTTCATTCATTTCACAGGTTCCACTAACTGACCCATTTGCTCACCGGGTACTACGGGACAAATTGCAGGCAGCCTCTGGCCCAATAAGATGTTCCACCCCGTATACTTCCCATTCACCTAGTGATATGGAGTTGGTCACACCTCTGAAACCAGATGTAATTGAGGGCTCAGTTATTATGTCAGTGTCAGGGAAATGGGTAAAAGAAGAACCACTGACTGCGGTAACTTATTATGACGCTGCTATGCAGGCACCACCTATTACAGTACAGAATCAGTTACCAATTGAAAATGAGGAAGCTATGTCATCTCCCTCAACCCCATCGCCACCAGTACCTGAGGCTACTCCTCCCCCTGCTGGACATGGCTATAACATGAGACCCTGAACCCAGCCCAAACCTTCTTATATGGGTCCACTGTTCCAACAACAATTTGGAAGAAACGGATACAAACCGTTCACACTGGGAGATCTCACCACTTTGTGTGTGAAACTTCCCCCTATCACAGAAGGTGCCTCTATATGGCTACAGACACTGGACTCACTGACAGCAGGCACCACTTTAGCTCTAGGTGATTACAGGGCCATTGCTGGATGATGCATGAAGCCACACAGCTTTAGGGACATAGAGCTTGTTGCGGGTATAGCAGATCTTTTGTGCCCGGCTACACCGACCTCACTGCACCCCTTAGAGATCTTGTCAAAAAACAGGGTATGAGAAACCTCACTGCCCCGCTTGAATGGACCAGAGAAGCCGAAGAAGCGTTCATTAACTTACAAACCAGCCTCTCGCAAGCTGCACATTTGGCACACCCAGATTACACGTTGCCCTTCCAGTTGGATGTTTCTGTCACAGCACACAAGGCAAATGATATGAAGGAATAAACATGGCAGATAGAATAATTACCGGTACACCACATGTCTGCGCAGAAAAAGTGCAGTTCAATGAAAAAATCAGACCAGATCTACAAAGTACATCCCTAACAGACGCCTGAAACCTGTACACAGACGGGTGCTGCTTCAGACATGACACAGAAGGACTTAAGGCAGCATACGCGGTGGTGGAAGACACAGGGACAGATTTTGTCACAGTACAGTGTTGTGGAATTTTCTTATCAAAGTGGGTAGAAGTTGACTCATAACAAGAAAAAATCCGAACTTTGTCTTTATAAGTTTTATTCAAAGGCATTCAGCGTTTGAATACCCTGTCACTGAGGTTAGTCAGTGAAACAGAGCCCCGAACTGCTATTTACACACAGTATTTATACCAGAACAAGACAGTGTTATCTCAACTGCAAAGAGTCTGTGTTTTATGACCCCAGACCCTTCTCGGGTTCAGAGGTGACTAGGTTGAAGTATCACCCTAACAAATGCCCTTAACCATTAAACTTCTGATAATGGCTTTTACAGCTTACTCCCTAACACAGATGTTCACTGGAGTGAGGTAAACCAAAGGTCATACACTGTGGAATGCTTACTGCAAGAATTTCCATCACACTCCTTTCTTCTGATTACAAGATAATCACAACTAAAGGAAAATTCTTCAAAACCATCACCCCTCTCAGCTAACAGATAATCCAAAGCCATTCTAGTTTGCAAACTCATCATTCTAATAGCTTAGGCTGATTGAAGTATAAGTTGTGACCGTAGGTAGTAAGTGAGCTAGATAATCAGAATCAGAATCAGAAAAGCTTTATTGCCAAGTACGTTTTTGGACATACAAGGAATTTGTTTCGGCGTAGTTGGTGCAATACAGTACAAATTAAACAGTATAAACATATCTACAATATAATATAAATATATGTGCACAGTTTTAAGTGAGTGAGAGTAAAAGTAGAGCAGTATTGGATGTCAGAGCAGCACAACAGTGCAGATGATCATTGTGTAAGTAAAGCAGGAGTCCATGCTGAGTGTTAATGTAACACATAGAGTTACAGGTTACAGGTGTCCTGTCAGCAAAAAAGTGTCAGGGTGGTTTCTGGGCTTTGTTAACCAGGCTGGTGGCAGATGGGAAAAAACTGTTCTTGTGGCGTGAGGTTTTGGTCCGGATGGACCGCAGCCTCCTGCCAGAGGGGAGAGTCTCAAAGAGTCTGTGACCGGGGTGGGAGGGATCAGCCAGAATCTTCCCTGCCCGCTTCAGGGTCCTGGAGGTGTACAGTTCCTGGAGCGACAGTAGACTGCAGCCAATCACCTTCTCAGCAGACCGAATAACACGCTGCAGCCTGCCCTTATCCTTGGCTGTAGCAGCGGCGTACCAGATGGTGATGGAGGAGGTGAGGATGGACTCAATGATGGCTGTGTAGAAGTACACCATCATAGTCTTTGGCAGGTTGAATTTCTTCAGCTGCTGCAGGAAGAACATCCTCTGCTGGGCTTTCTTGATGAGGGAGCTGATGTTTGGCTCCCACTTGAGATCCTGGGAGATGATGGTTCCCAGGAAGCGGAAAGATTCCACAGTGTCAATTGTGGAGTCACAGAGGGTGATGGGGGCAGGTGGGGCTGGGTTCTGCCTGAAGTCCACAACCACCTCTACTGTCTTTAGAGCGTTGAGCTCAAGGTTGTTCTGGCTGCACCAGTCCAACAGATGGTCCACCTCCCATCTGTACGCGGACTCGTCACCATCAGAGATGAGTCCGATCAGGGTGGTGTCGTCCGCAAACTTCAGAAGCTTGACAGACTGGTGACTGGAGGTGCAGCTGTTGGTGTACAGGGAGAAGAGCAGAGGAGAGAGAACACAGCCTTGGGGGGAACCGGTGCTGATGGTCAGGGAGTCAGAGACGTGCTTCCCCAGCCTCACGCGCTGCTTCCTGTCAGACAGGAAGTCAGTGATCCACCTGCAGGTGGAGTCGGGCACACTCAGCTGGGAGAGCTTCTCCTGTAGCAGAACTGGGACGATGGTGTTGAAGGCAGAGCTGAAATCCACAAACAGGATCCTGGCGCAGGTTCCTGCCTGCTACAGACCAAGTAGCAGGCAGATACAGATATGATCTATTTCCACACATCCAACCCATGTTCTTAGGACATGAAAACCCATCTCTACTAGGAAAAGTAACAAGAACCCTGGTTAATTTACCTGCCATGCCATACAATTAACCTCCATCCGGTAAGGCTGTAAGATTAAGAGTTAACACAAAGGGATCTGGAGCCAAAGATTCTGAAATAGTATAAGGATCAGTCCTGACAGGACAAGGTCTAGATGTATTAATGTGGGTCAAGGCACATGAAACTGGTATAATAGTTTTACAACCCTCCGTCTTTCCAAGGAAATAAGGTGTACTTTCCTCCTGTGTAATACAAATATCTGGATCTTTAATCGGATTTCTATTACCCCGAATTCTATAAAGAGTTCCTGTAGAAGCACATGTTAAATTAGTCTCACTAGAAAATTTACTAACATTTCTGCTTTTTCTTACACTATAATTCCTCACAGTTTTGATGCATCAGTTGCCACCAGACATTATCAGTATGATCATAGTAGTCAGAAAAGTGATGAATCTCTCTTCGAATCCGCTGATGAATATTATTAGTCAGATTAACCACACATTGTCTTTGCTGTACCTTTCCCAAAATGAACACAAGAGTTATAAAAAATACTTGCAATACCAATCATTAGCATCAGAACAGACCACCTTCCATTTAACTGCATCGTGACCTTGAAGTGGAATGTCCTTTCTTCTGGTACTGAAAGCAAACAGTTTTTTTTTCAAAGAAAACAAATTATAAACACAACTTAAAAAACAAAAAAACAAAAAATCCTGCTGACTCTCCTGAGTGGCTTCAAGCTGCCCTGTTACCAGTCTGGTACAGGTGGGCGGTCGTAGGAAGCTCCTCTAGAAATATATTTAGAAACAGGAACTCTAACCTGCTGGAAGTTAGGCTTCCATAGTCCAACTAAACAACGGTGGAAATGAACACATTCAAATTTGTAATAATACCATAATGATAAATATCAAGCAATAAACATAAAAGTTAGATAAAAGCATCCGAGATTTCCTCCTCAGAGTCAGTCTCGCTGTCAAAGTGGGAGGAAAGAATCTCTCACTGTGGTGTGTGTGCAGTGAGGTAAATGACCTTATGATTTCTAACTTTCAGGCAATGCGATGGCCTTAAGTAGATTCTGAAATAACGTTGCACTGCCCAAGGGATTATTGTGCCCTTGTAAGAACAGTGTTCTTCAACCACCTCTTCAATCACTCGCCAGTGATCAGCTTACAGTTCTTTGTCTTGTGGTGGTCCGCTGTCCTCACACCTTTCAGCCGTGGATGATCCAGTTGAAAGATGACTTGTGTCCTAGAAGCCAGATGAAGCTGGAGGAGCTAGAGCTTTCCGGCAGCTTTCCTGGGTGTCTAGTAGGATCTGATATGGGCCATTCCAGCACCTGGACTTCCTGTGTTTTCTCCTAAATTCTTTGAGCAGAATCCAGTCGCCAGGAATAAAGGACTGGAGGGTGGAAGTGGCTGTTTCTGGTAATGTAGCCTTCACCGTCTGTGAAACTTGAGAAAACACAGTGGACAGGTTTTGACAGTAAAACAACATCCTATCTTCACACAAAGATGTGGAAGAAAAAGATCCTGGCAATATCCCCATGTCCAAATTAGGTGACCTGCCACACAGCATTTCAAAAGGACTGAGATTTGCCTGTGTCCTTTGTCTCAATCTCATATAAGTGAGAACAATAGGTAGAGCCTTCACAACACTTGGCTAATTTTCAATTCAAAGTCCCATTCTCAAACCTAAGTGCTTAACTACATGAACTTCATCAAAACATCCAACAAAATCCAAAGAATTGATCTTCTGACTTCACCTGATATACTAGCAATGACCATCAGCTAAATATTCTGAATATCAAAAATGTGACATGATGTTTGAGGAAGGTCTGATTACAGGTCAACATTTCATAGTTTCAGAATACCCACAAAGAATTTCAAAAATGGTCTAATCTGTGGAGATGTAAAATTTCACAAAAAATCAACACCATAATTTCAGAGAGGTTTTCATAATGTGGTCTTAGGGAGCTATGCACCATTTATATAAACAAAGTACAACGTCTCTCTCGCATTGTCACTAAGTCCTCACTGGAGGTATGAGCTACCCTTTTTCCCATGAGGGCTAAAACTTTTGGAACCCCATGTTACTTTATTCTGACATTCCCCTCTTCTGGCGCAGGGTCCAACCCATGCGACAATTCAGCAAAAAGTTTGTACAAAAATGTTCTAGTAACCAAGATCACATAACCTAGAACCAAAGAAATGAATTCTGACATAACTATGTGTCACTATGAATTTAACGAAAGCAACATAAAGAAAAAAAAAAATCTAGATGTTTTTAACTGCAATTCAGTTCCAGTAACAACAAAACACAAACTTTAGTTATTCAATTCATCAATGTCTCACTTAGAAATTAGTCACATATCATCCTAATTTGTCTTGTATAAAGATGAGTATTAGATTAATGGACATCCAATGTAATTCAGATGCATAAACCCTACAAATTGAATCTCATAAATAATTCCCACCAAGTATGAAATCATAACTCTGATTCTTTATCAAAAATATATTCCTTACTTTTGGCATATCTTGAATTGTCAGCTAGTTTAATGGTACCAGGGAAACTTTCAATCTAATAAATCACCAATGATTCTGCATGCAAAACTAATTCTTCAAACTAGTTTAAACTATTTCATTAAACGTTTAGTAATAAAACACATAAATCTAAAAGTCATGCTACATCCTTAATCATTATACAAAAAAAAGAACATGTTTTTAAGGCAACAATCACTACAAGCATTTTGATTCTATTGTCTCTTAAACAATGTTAAAACTCAGGAATGGAGGTGCTGAGCGTTACCATGACAACAAAGGCATGAACCAACCTGGTAGGTGGGCGGAGTCAGGTAGAACTAACCTTTGATTGACAGCCTATGGGCGGACCCACAGTTTCTTCATCCCATCCCACATTAGTGTAACTTAAACTGCAAAGCTATTAACATGCACCTACCTCAGAAACAAGCTGCTTCTTAACTCTCCTGAAAACTCAAAGTTTTAATCAATCTGGGATTTAGAAACATTATTATAAACATGGATTATTGTTTCATGCAACATATAAACAAACATTCATTCCAACAAAACAAAGACAAAACATCAAAGACAGACAAATGGCCAAATTTGAAGCTTCAAGAATTCAAAGAAATTTTTAACAATCTCTTTTCAGAATATGTTTTCTCAGCCATATCTTTTAATGCTATAATTGATCAATTTTGTTATGACAATCGTCAGGATCCTTTTAAAAAAAATGAATGCACATAGTCCAAAAAATCTCAAAGTATTTAGAAGCACAGCAACAGTTTTCTCTTAAATTAATCCAAATTTACTGATGCTGAAACCTTTTGCTAATTCTTTGTACTGTAACTCTATAATAATAACTACAATCCTGAGAGTTATTGTTATAGTTCTCTTTTTGTTTGGCTCAATTTGATCGCAGCTGCATTGCAGAATTTCAAGTTAAATGCAAATAAGTATTTTTAATTTAATTTAATTCAAATTCAAAGATACTTTATTGATCCCCGAGGGGAAATTAAAAAAGTCAGCATTGACATTTTTATGTTATACCCAAACTAAACAAAACTGCAGTGTTTGACTTAATCAGAAATTAAGATAAGAAGCTTGTCTCCAAACTGGACGTTTTCTAATTTTCTTTAATTTAGGCTATTTAAATTTTGAGAGTTGGGGAGAACTTATTACTAGAACCCCTCTTTTACAATCCAAATGCTGATAAATGTTCCAATATTTTATGATTTAGTAATCTGAAATCACCTTGTGTACCTTTGTACTCATATGTATTCTTTTAATCTTTAAACCCTAAGAAATCAAACAAGGAGACTGGAGTTTGAGCCAACCATCCTCTTTAGTGTTGAGAGGACCTTTATTTCTTTTCTTTTCCTAAAATGAAGGATTTTACTTGTCTTGATTCTGTTATAAAAATCCTAACCTTGGTTCCAAAACTAAACTCTTCAACCCCAATCTGTGTTCCCCAGAGTAGAAATTTTGAGTATTATTGCATTTCAAAGCCACCAAATGACTGGAACTCATCATTGGCTTAGATCTGTTTTAATAAGTAATCAGCCTACCTTTAATTAAGTATTATAATTTTATGGACCCAAAATCTATGGCTTACAGGCTTCAGGAGTCCAGGAACCACAAGTTGAGTACTACTCCATTGAACAATGGTGTTAACTTTCTGCAGAGATTGAAGGATTGGCTAAATATATTGTTTCTGCTTGGACAATAATCAGATTTAAAATTATTAGTTCACAGCTCCTAATTTACCTCAGATCATATTTGCTTCTAACCCAGTTCATGAGAAGCTTCAGACAACATTATGTTAAAAAACAAAAACCAGATCTGTTTTAAAATAAAGAAAAAGCATGCTTAAAAAAAAACTTGTTACTGTGATGGAAAATAACTCCACGGTTCTGAATACAAACTCTGACAACAGAAAATTATACCTGAAGGAGAAACCCATCAGGTTTTACGCATTCGCTGGGTTTTAAAAATACTCCTTCATAAGATCTGTCCTGAGAATAACATAGAAACACTTGGTTACTGCTGAGTTTTGGAGATGTTGTAACTTCCTCTGCATTTTCATAACTTTTAATAACTATAATAATTGACCCTGAATATTCCACGACGAAAGAGAACTTGCTTCTCTGAAAGAATTAACCGGAAAGTATCAAATGAGTTAAGTTATCACCCTTTTAAAGATACTTTTCTAACCCTAAAATAATATTTTAACCCGCTATATCTGTCCACGTCAAGCAAGCGTGTCACATGAGCAGCGGTTAATAAGCGTTCTTCATTGCAGAAAATAGGAAAAGATTTATGCAAATGTGTGTTTGTACGTTACCAACATCAGTTTCTAAATCGCTCCAGAGTCAGACTGTCATGGCACACAGTCCTCTAACAGTCCAAAAAACAACCAGGCCCTTCCCCGGTCTGTTGGTGAGACATTCAATCATTCTTTGTCCACTTTAACTTCTCCAGGAGGGAGAAAGAAGAAACTTTGCTCCGGTTTCTCTTCTGCCCGCATAAGATGCTTTCAATATAAATCCAGTGTATCGCTCTTCTGGCTCTTGCAAACAGCATGGATCGTTGTCCATCTCAGTGGGTCCAGACTTCTTCTGAGTTTCGTTTTTTTTTTCTTGTAGAAAGTCACACTGCGATTTTCAACAGGAAGGCAGATCTCTCTCTTTCAGGCCATGCTGGAGAAGCGTCTCTGGTGGAGTAGCCATGGAGAAGGGCAGGTTTCTAAAATCCAGACTCAAAAACGCAGATGTTGAACTCAAATCCCATATATGTGTGTATTTGTGTGTGAGAGAGGCAGAAGAAAAGTTTAGTATAGGTTCAGATTTTGCACAAAGAAATATTATCAGTCAGTCAGTCAGTTGTCCCCCTGCCTGTCACTTCCTTCCACAACATGAACTATACTCCTTTCTAAAACAACTTTCTTTTCGACTCTCTAATGTCCCTTTTCACTTTTACCTTCTTTCCCGACTGATCGCAATATTTAAGACAAACGAAACTTCCTTCAGGAAAGTTTGAACTCTTTAACCCCTTAATTGATGCACTCTGTGCTTTTTAATCTTTTCTTATGTTTTTTTTATTTTTCCATCAACTGTTTTACTTGAAACTTTTAAAACTATTTAACTTATTTACACTCAAACTTCCACGCTGTGAAAAACCAAACTTATCTTCCAAATTAAAGCACATTTAACACAATCATCCCCACTTTTTCCTTTCATTATTTTATAAATCAGAGTATGAAGAAGGAGACACCCCTGATACCTCAAGGTTCCGGAACCATTTTTTTTTTACCTGTTCAGCGGCACATCTGTCCACTGGCTTTTCTCCTTTATGAGGTGTAGAAAATTGCTAAAAACCACCCGCAAAACCCTGTGTTTTGTTTTATCCCATTGTTACCAATGATAACCTCCCTGCCATTTCTTTGCAGGGTAACCGGGCCCTCAGCTGATGTCCTCCCTCTCGCAACTCTGGAACCTAATTAATTAGTTAGGAGATGATGGTTAATGTGTAATAAAAATAATAATATACATTATATCATACAGAGCAACTTCTCACCTAGATATATTTGAAGACAAATAGTTCGGATCTAATCGTCCAGAAGCCGCAGGCGGGCACCAGAACTCCCCTCCGTAAAATGGAAGTGGACTGAGAACAACTCTCAGGCTGGCCAGGCGTCCGTGTCCCCTCCTGCGGTCTCCTCTGGCACGTTAGATCCTGTTCGTGACGCTAAAATTGTTGTGGAATTTTCTTATCAAAGTGGGTAGAAGTTGACTCATAACAAGAGAAAATCCGGACTTTGTCTTTATAAGTTTTATTCAAAGGCATTCAGCGTTTGAAGACCCTGTCACTGAAGTTAGTCAGTGAAACAGAGCCCCGAACTGCTATTTACACACAGTATTTATACCAGAACAAGACAGTGTTATCTCAACTGCAAAGAGTGTGTTTTACGACCCCAGACCCTTCTCGGGTTCAGAGGTGACTAGGTTACCTAGGAACAACCATCTACTCTCCCTGAGGCATCACCCTAACAAATGCCCTTAACCATTAAACGTCTGATAATGGCTTTTACAGCTTCCTCCTCTAACACAGATGTTCACTGGAGTGAGGTAAACCAAAGGTCATACACTGTGGAATGCTTACTGCAAGAATTTCCATCACAACAGGCAGAGGAACTGACAGATGCACAATCAGCGCAGAGAGCAGACGTTTTGGCAGTAATAGCTGCTCTGGAACTAGGAGCCGGACAGAAGGTTAACATTTACACAGATTCCACATACGCTACAGGAGCAGTACATGTAGAACTCAAACAGTGGCTGAGGACAGGATTCAGAACTGCAAGACAGAAACCCATTAAACATGAACAGGAAATGAGAAAGTTGGCTGAAGCTTTGTTGCTCCCTCAAGAAGTAGCCGTCATTAAATGCAAAGGACATGACAGCAGTAACACCAGAGTAGCACAAGGGAACTAGGCAGCTGACCAGGCAGCTAAACAGTGTGCAGGATATCAGCCCAGGCACATAATGCTGTGTTCAGAAGCAGGGTGGACACCAGAACCCACCCTGGAAGAAGTAATGAAATTACAAAAGGGGGCTTCTCCCGAGGAAAAATCAGTTTGGAAGGCACGTGGGGGTTCACAAGATCAGAATGGTTTCTGGAGAAGCCCAGACGGACGTCCCATCTTGCCACCAGGTCTTACCAAAGTAGCCCTACAAGAAGCACACGGAGTAGGACATGTGGGAACAACGCAAATGTTGAAAAATCTTGAACACTGGTGGCATCCTCTTTTGAAACCAATGGCAGTGCATTGGATTAATTCATGTGAGATATGCAGGCAGTTCAATGTTAGACCAACCTTGAAGCCAGCACCTGGAAAGTTCCCAGTAGACCCAATAGCAGGAAAAGAGGTTATCATTGATTATACAGACATGACTGAGAGAGTAAATGGGTTCAGATATCTGTTGGTGTGTGTGGATGCATTTACTGGATGGCCGGAGGCATGGCCTACAAAAAGGAAGACAGCAAATCTGTGTTGAAGTGTTTGATAAATCATTATAACCCTAGACACGGTTTTCCAGCTAAAATAAGGTCTGACATTGGAACACATTTCAAAAATGAGGAATTCAAGGAAGTGGAAAAATTCCTGGGACTGAAACACTCATTTGGTACTGTGTACCATCCACAGTCACAGGGGAAGGTTGAAAGAATGAATCAAACCCTTAAAACCAAATTGGCCATTTCCAGGGCCCCAAACAAGGTTACCGTTTCTCACTGAGTGTGAACAATCTATGTCTCATCGTGATTATTACAGATCTCTCCACAGTCTTGTTACAGCTTTCTCCAAACAGATCCCAGCAGAACCAGAGACCAGAGTCGGAACCACCACCTCGGAAGCCGAGTGGGTCCTCCTGAAAGTCATCAAAAGAAAGTGGTCAGAGCCAAGGTGGACCGGTCCATTTCAGGTCACAGAGAGGACAACCCATGCAGTCAGGCTGAAGGGCAAAGGTGCTACTTGGTATCACTGGAGCCAGTGTGCAGGAGCAGAACCACCTCAACGATCCCTTTCTCAGGTCCAGGAAAATCTGAGCGAAAACACAATCTCACTTCTCCCACCCAAGAAGGGGCAGAATAATCCCCGGGTGAGAGAAATTAGCCCAGGGTCAGTCTGCCCTGAGAGCTGAAGACAGAAGAAGAACAGCAGAAGAGGAGGCGGAAGTGATTGAGTTTCCCTCTCACTAGGAGTGGTAGAGTTTCCCTCCCACCCCAGAAGACACTGTTCGGCAAACATTTTATATTTTATACTACATTTTGATTTTTCTGTATCTTTTTCAGGTTATGATTTAACTTTATATGTTTATGTTTTAAGTTTCATAAATTTAACAAAAAGATGAGTACACAAAGCAAGGGTTTGATAATGTCTTTGATGATTTCTATTGCAGTATTTGTAGCGATAATGGTGACCTGTGGATGTTGTTGTGTACCATGCATTCGTTCTCTGATGGTGCGCCTCATCACCTCCACAATTGAGTGGAGGGATCCAAAGACAACGATGCCACTGTTGCAAATTGACCATAACCAGGATGAGGACTCAGAGTGTGAATTCATGGACGCATAATAAGATGGATGCAAGTCTTCTTAATGATTTTCTCGTTTTACAGGTGGTACAGTAATATTTTTACTTATTTCTACTTATTCTTAGAAGTACTTGGTTGAAGGACATTTTAGGGTGTGAACTCTTATGAGAGTTCAAAAGGGGGGGTTGTAGAATATAAACTATCTACAGGTCCTTCTCAAAATATTAGCATATTGTGATAAAGTTCATTATTTTCCATAATGTCATGATGAAAATTTAACATTCATATATTTTAGATTCATTGCACACTAACTGAAATATTTCAGGTCTTTTATTGTCTTAATATGGATGATTTTGGCATACAGCTCATGAAAACCCAAAATTCCTATCTCACAAAATTAGCATATCATTAAAAGGGTCTCTAAACGAGCTATGAACCTAATCATCTGAATCAATGAGTTAACTCTAAACACCTGCAAAAGATTCCTGAGGCCTTTAAAACTCCCAGCCTGGTTCATCACTCAAAACCCCAATCATGGGTAAGACTGCCGACCTGACTGCTGTCCAGAAGGCCACTATTGACACCCTCAAGCAAGAGGGTAAGACACAGAAAGACATTTCTGAACGAATAGGCTGTTCCCAGAGTGCTGTATCAAGGCACCTCAGTGGGAAGTCTATGGGAAGGAAAAGGTGTGGCAGAGAACGCTGCACAACGAGAAGAGGTGACCGGACCCTGAGGAAGATTGTGGAGAAGGGCCGATTCCAGACCTTGGGGGACCTGCGGAAGCAGTGGACTGAGTCTGGAGTAGAAACATCCAGAGCCACCGTGCACAGGCGTGTGCAGGAAATGGGCTACAGGTGCCGCATTCCTCAGGTCAAGCCACTTTTTAACCAGAAACAGCGGCAGAAGCGCCTGACCTGGGCTACAGAGAAGCAGCACTGGACTGTTGCTCAGTGGTCCAAAGTACTTTTTTCGGATGAAAGCAAATTCTGCATGTCATTCGGAAATCAAGGTGCCAGAGTCTGGAGGAAGACTGGGGAGAAGGAAATGCCAAAATGCCAGAAGTCCAGTGTCAAGTACCCACAGTCAGTGATGGTCTGGGGTGCTGTGTCAGCTGCTGTTGTTGGTCCACTGTGTTTTATCAAGGGCAGGGTCAATGCAGCTAGCTATCAGGAGATTTTGGAGCACTTCATGCTTCCATCTGCTGAAAAGCTTTATGGAGATGAAGATTTCATTTTTCAGCACGACCTGGCACCTGCTCACAGTGCCAAAACCACTGGTAAATGGTTTACTGACCATGGTATCACTGTGCTCAATTGGCCTGCTAACTCTCCTGACCTGAACCCCATAGAGAATCTGTGGGATATTGTGAAGAGAACGTTGAGAGACTCAAGACCCAACACTCTGGATGAGCTAAAGGCCGCTATCGAAGCATCCTGGGCCTCCATAAGACCTCAGTGCCACAGGCTGATTGCCTCCATGCCACGCCGCATTGAAGCAGTCATTTCTGCAAAAGGATTCCCGACCAAGTATTGAGTGCATAACTGTACATGATTATTTGAAGGTTGACGTTTTTTGTATTAAAAACACTTTTCTTGTTTTTGGTCGGATGAAATATGCAAATTTTGTGAGATAGGAATTTTGGGTTTTCATGAGCTGTATGCCAAAATCATCCATATTAAGACAATAAAAGACCTGAAATATTTCAGTTAGTATGCAATGAATGTAAAATATATGAATGTTAAATTTTCATCATGACATTAAGGAAAATAATGAACTTTATCACAATATGCTAATATTTTGAGAAGGACCTGTATGTGTGTAACTGGAATGTGCTGATAGAGGTCATAAATTGGTGAAGGACAGGGGAGCAGCTGATAGGGAGTGAAGGAGACAGGATAAGATGAGCCTGCTGGAAGTAATAACAGGAAGCACTCCTTATTTGGACATAAGGAACTGTTATGCTGTACAACTAAGTGATATGATATATGTAAAAAAGGAAATGTTGAACACGCCCTGAAGACTTAATAAAACGAGCTGGAAGCGGAGAAAAAGCAGAGTTGTTTCTCGCAGGCGTTGGCTGGGGTATCTCTCTCTCCCTCTGCGCAGAGGCGAACTTAAGCTGATTGTACTTTGTGTTTATTTCACTCTTTTGAAACCTGTGCCCAAATTATCGGACTTGGGGAAGCAGAGACGGCTTCGACACTATACAATGTCATTGCTATAGTCCATAAATATTTAGAGTTACAAGTCGTCGTCGTCGTCTTCCGCTTATCCGGGACCGGGTCGCGGGGGCAGCAGACTCAGCAGAGACGCCCAGACGTCCCTCTCTCCAGACACCTCCTCCAGTTCCTCATGGGGGAGCCCAAGGCATTCCCAGGCCAGCCGAGAGACATAGTCCCTCCAGCGTGTCCTGGGCCGTCCCCTGGGCCTCCTCCCGGTGGGACGTGCCTGGAACACCTCCCGAGGAAGGCGTCCAGGAGGCATCCGGTATAGGTGCCCGAGCCACCTCAACTGGCTCCTCTCGATGTGGAGGAGCAGCGGCTCTACTCCGAGCCCCTCCCGGATGGCCGAGCTCCTCACCCTATCTCTAAGGGAGTGCCCGGCCACCCTACGGAGGAAGCTCATTTCAGCCGCTTGTATCCGGGATCTCGTTCTTTCGGTTCATGGCCATAGGTGAGGGTAGGAACGTAGACCGACCGGTAAATTGAGAGCTTTGCTTTTAGGCTCAGCTCTCTCTTCACCACAACGGACCGGCACAGCGCCCCCATTACTGTGGCAGCCGCACCGATCCGTCTGTCGATCTCCCGCTCCATTCTTCCCTCACTCGTGAACAAGACCCCGAGATACTTAAACTCCTCCACTTGAGGCAGGAACTTCCCTCCAACCTGAGGAGGACAAGCCACTCTTTTCCGGTCGAGTACCATGGCCTCGGACTTGGAGGAGCTGATCCTCATCCCAGCCGCTTCACACTCGGCTGCGAACCGCCACAGCGCATGTTGTAGGTCTTGGCTAGAGGGGGCCAGCAGGACCACGTCATCCGCAAAGGGCAGCCCTGCCGGAGTCCAACATGCACCGGGAACAGGTCCGACTTAGTGCCTGTAGTTGGAACACACCCTCCGGTCACCCTCTTATGAAGGGGGACCACCACCCCAGTCTGCCAGTCCAGAGGCACTGTCCCCGACCGCCACGCAATGTTGAAGAGGCGTGTCAACCATGACAGCCCTACAACTTCCAGAGACTTGAGGTACTCAGGGCGGATCTCATCCACCCCCGAAGCCTTGCCACCGCAGAGCTTTTTAACCACCTCGGTGACTTCAGCCTGGGTGATGAAAGAGTCCAACCCCGAGTCCCCAGCCTCTGTTTCCACCATGGAATGCGTGATGGCAGGATTGAGGAGATCCTCGAAGTACTCCTTCCACCGCCCGATAATGTCCTCAGTCGAGGTCAGCAGTCTCCCGCCCCCACTATAAACAGTGTTGGCGAAGCACTGCTTCCCCCTCCTGAGGCGCCGGACGGTTTGCCAGAATCGCTTCGAGGCCAACCGGTAGTCCTTCTCCATGGCCTCACCGAACTCCTCCCAGGCCCGTGTTTTTGCCTCTGCCACAGCCCGGGCCGCAGCACTCTTGGCCTCACGGTACCCGTCAGCCGCCTCAGGAGTCCCACAAGCCAACCACAACCGATAGGACTCCTTCTTCAGCTTGACAGCTTCCCTTACTGCCCGTGTCCACCACCGGGTTCTGGGATTGCCACCGCGACAGGCACCGCAGACCTTACGGCCGCAGCTACGGGCAGCAGCATCGACAATAGATGCGGAGAACATGGTCCACTCGGACTCTATGTCTCCAACATCCCCCGGGATCTGGTCGAAGCTCTCCCGGAGGTGGGAGTTGAATACATCCCTGGCCGAGGGCTCTGCCAGGCGTTCCCAGCAGACCCTCACTATGCGCTTGGGCCTGCCAAGTCTGTCCGGCTTTCTCCTCCTCCAGCGGATCCAACTCACCACCAGGTGGTGATCAGTGGACAGCTCAGCCCCTCTCTTCACCCAAGTGTCCAAAACATGCGGCTGAAGGTCTGATGATACAACAACAAAGTCGATCATCGAGCTCCTGCCTAGGGTGTCCTGGTGCCAAGTGCACTGATGGACACTCTTATGTTTGAACATGGTGTTCGTTATGGACAATCTGTGACTAGCACAGAAGTCCAATAACAAAACACCGCTCGGATTCAGATCGGGGAGGCCATTCCTCCGATCACACCTCTCCAGGTGTCACTGTCGTTCCCCACGTGGGCGTTGAAGTCCCCCAGCAGAATAATGGAGTCCCCGGGAGGGGCACTATCCAGCACCCCCAACAGGGACGCCAAGAAGCCGGGTACTCTGCACTACCACTCGGCCCGTAGGCTGAAATGATAGTCAGAGACCTCTCCCCAACCCGAAGGCGCAGGGATACGACCCTCTCATCCACTGGGGTAAACCCCAACACGAGACGGCTGAGCTGGGGGGCAACAAGCAAACCCACACCAGCCCGCCGCCTCTCCCCGTGGGCCCCGTTTTTAATGTTCAATCAGTTTTCCCCAGGAAACCTCTTGACATTATTTAACCTCAGTGTTTTATGTTTTACAGATTTGGCACAATACCATAAGTTGATATTTCAGGTTTGGGATGTGAATTTCATCTGTAAACCCCTTATTATGTCAGTGATTTAGCCACTTATCTTTTTAGCTAGCTTGCAATGAAACTTTGTAAATTTCAAACATCATCCATCTTTGCTCTATTTGGCTTCATCTCTAGAGAAGATATTCAAATTTCTTTGCAATTCAGACAGTTGAGATGTTTTAGTGATTAACAAAAAAAAGTCCAAAATAGGTGTAGATTTACTTATTTTTCCATAAAAAGTCTCCATTTACATTGGATTGCAATTACATTAGGGTTACATGCTCCGCTGGATGCCTAAAATGCCTCCTGCTCATCAGCCACATTGTGTTGCCTTTGTGAAAAGTTTTGGTGACTTTTAAATGTATACTTTGAGCAATTAAAACTATAGCAAGACATAAAGTTACTAAACACCCGAACACAACAAACAGCCTTGTTACAGTTAAAGTCATATAAAAGTGTCAAAGTATTCATGCAGAAAATGTATACAGGAGTAATAATGAAAAGCTTTAAATCTGTTATTCTCTAACCTGTATTGAGAAATGTTGCTGTGGAAGCTAAAAGTGTCAGCATATGTTAAAGGCTATTGAGTGGGTGTTTCGTAGTTGTTAGAATATATGCAAAGAGAGGCTGCTGTTCTCAGACATCTGATTTGATCTATTAACACCCCGTCAATCACAGAGATGCCTCATTTCAGAAAAACATATAAAGAGATAACCTCAATTGTTGCTCATAGTTCGAGGACTTGAACTCAATCTGTGCAGAAGAAAAGAAATGCTGCCACACAGACTATGAGCGAGCAGGACATTGCAGAGTCCTGATTGCTACATAGTTACACTGTTATTTCCTAGGGGAAGGGTGAACAGGAAACTATTATTGCTACCTTGTTTGTAATTTTAGACTAGACATGACAGGAGAATGGCAAGTGAGGATGTCCACTGTGCCCTAAAAAGAGAAAAAATACTGAAAGAATAAAATGAACCTACATGTACATTGGTTTGCATTCACAACTAAGCCATACCACAAACACAGTGACTTAAGCAGTAATATTTCTAGTACTGCTATGATTTCTCTCATAATGTGAAGCTGTGTTGTACTTTAAGTTATTCGTGTGTTAATCTTCGTTTTGTTTGAGAGCTTCTGTTAGTTTTTGTATTTTCTTAGTTATTTATGTGTTAGCCACTCATGATTTGTCTTTTGTACTTTTTTATATAAATTTACTGTCTGTTTTTAATGGTTTCTGTGTTCTTTTTGTCCTTTTTATTCTGTTCAGCCATTATGCCTATGTTTCCTCCGTTTCCTGCTCCTGTCTGCTGTTTCCACTAATTCAATTAATCTCATTGGGTTTCTTTCCCAGCAATTACTTCACTTAATAAAAACTCCCCCAAAACATTTGGAGAAGTTATTTTAATCAATCATTTCTCCACTTCAAAAAACCAATTGGTGTTAAATTTAATGATGTCTGAAAGCCCGATTAGTCAACCTTAGTGCTATGTCAAACTTGTAACTCTGTTGAAGCTCCCCTAGTGTGGTGTAGTTGGTCTACACCACACTAAGAGCTGTATAGCATGCCCAAGCGTATATCCCAAATGTTCACTTGAGTTGAAGTCTGGACTCATTTCAACCATTATATTCAGTCATCCATTCCCTATACCCACTAATCAAAGCAGGGTGTGGAAATGCCTCTCTCCAGTTATCACTGGATTAGAGACACCCTGGAGAGGTTTCCAGTCTATCACAAGGCAACACCGAGACATATAGGTCAAACATCCAGGCACACAGACACTCATGCCTAACGGGAACTTTGAGAGACCAATTCACCTGACATGTACAGGTCCTTCTCAAAATATTTGCATATTGTGATAAAGTTCATTATTTTCCATAATGTAATGATGAAAATTTAACATTCATATATTTTAGATTCATTGCACACTAACTGAAATATTTCAGGTCTTTTATTGTCTTAATACGGATGATTTTGGCATACAGCTCATGAAAACCCAAAATTCCTATCTCACAAAATTAGCATATTTCATCCGACCAATAAAAGAAAAGTGTTTTTAATACAAAAAACGTCAACCTTCAAATAATCATGTACAGTTATGCACTCAATACTTGGTCGGGAATCCTTTTGCAGAAATGACTGCTTCAATGCGGCGTGGCATGGAGGCAATCAGCCTGTGGCACTGCTGAGGTCTTATGGAGGCCCAGGATGCTTCGATAGCGGCCTTTAGCTCATCCAGAGTGTTGGGTCTTGAGTCTCTCAACGTTCTCTTCACAATATCCCACAGATTCTCTATGGGGTTCAGGTCAGGAGAGTTGGCAGGCCAATTGAGCACAGTGATACCATGGTCAGTAAACCATTTACCAGTGGTTTTGGCACTGTGAGCAGGTGCCAGGTCGTGCTGAAAAATGAAATATTCATCTCCATAAAGCTTTTCAGCAGATGGAAGCATGAAGTGCTCCAAAATCTCCTGATAGCTAGCTGCATTGACCCTGCCCTTGATAAAACACAGTGGACCAACAACAGCAGCTGACACAGCACCCCAGATCATCACTGACTGTGGGTACTTGACACTGGACTTTTGCGATTTTGGCATTTCCTTCTCCCGAGTCTTCCTCCAGACTCTGGCACCTTGATTTCCGAATGACATGCAGAATTTGCTTTCATCCGAAAAAAGTACTTTGGACCACTGAGCAACAGTCCAGTGCTGCTTCTCTGTAGCCCAGGTCAGGCGCTTCTGCCGCTGTTTCTGGTTCAAAAGTGGATTGACCTGGGGAATGCGGCACCTGTAGCCCATTTCCTGCACACGCCTGTGCACGGTGGCTCTGGATGTTTCTACTCCAGACTCAGTCCACTGCTTCCGCAGGTCCCCCAAGGTCTGGAATCGGCCCTTCTCCACAATCTTCCTCAGGGTCCGGTCACCTCTTCTCGTTGTGCAGCGTTTTCTGCTACACTTTTTCCTTCCCACAGACTTCCCACTGAGGTGCCTTGATACAGCACTCTGGGAACAGCCTATTTGTTCAGAAATTTCTTTCTGTGTCTTACCCTCTTGCTTGAGGGTGTCAATAGTGGCCTTCTGGACAGCAGTCAGGTCAGCAGTCTTACCCATGATTGGGGTTTTGAGTGATGAACCAGGCTGGGAGTTTTAAAGGCCTCAGGAATCTTTTGCAGGTGTTTAGAGTTAACTCGTTGATTCAGATGATTACGTTCATAGCTCGTTTAGAGACCCTTTTAATGATATGCTAATTTTGTGAGATAGGAATTTTGGGTTTTCATGAGCTGTATGCCAAAATCATCCATATTAAGACAATAAAAGACCTGAAATATTTCAGTTAGTATGCAATGAATGTAAAATATATGAATGTTAAATTTTCATCATGACATTATGGAAAATAATGAACTTTATCACAATATGCTAATATTTTGAGAAGGACCTGTATATTTTTGGACTGTCGGGAGGAAGTCGGAGTACCCAGAGAGAGCAAACACATGCAAGAAGAGAACATGCTTACTCCATTTAGACGGATACAGTCGGAATTTGAACCCAGAACCTTCTTACTTACTATAACACTGGCATATGAAAACTCTACCACTTTAGTTTCCTGGTGGACAAGCGGCAATAGAAAACAAAGAAGCAGACAACAAGTTAGTCAATGGAGATATATTTCACACATCAAAGGGAAATTGTTATGTGCTTCTTCTACAGTGGTCCTGATGAGTACTTAGAAGTCCTAAAGTCCTCCTGCTTTGTGTATGTGAGAATAAAGCAAGATAAGTAGGGTGACTATATTCTGATTTTGAAATGAAGAGGAAGCTATGCCTCGAGATTATTTAGGTTACATTTAAATTTAAATAAAATGTTTTGCCTATACGTAAAGACAACTATAAAAATTGTCAGGTTGGGGATTCTGTTGTGGGTGCGGTGCTCGGTGGGGTCTGCCCTGTTGCACCAGTGGGCGGGGGTGGCATTGCGCGGGGCCCTTGCCTTGCCATTGCGGCATGCTGTGTGGGTGTGGCTTCATCTGCTTCTTGGCTATGGAGTTCACCTGTGGGGGTGTGCCCCTGTGGGGGAGGGGATTCGTGGCGTTTGGGTTCGGGGGCATGTGTTTGATATTAGTGTCCTTGTTGGGGGTGGCCCTATGGGGAGATTCATTTGGGGTTCACTGGTGGTGGGAGACTCATAGGGTTGAGATCGGAGCTCATTGGGGGGTCGGGACTGCTCCGTCCTGGGGCAGCTCCGGTTGGTGGGCTGGTTTGAGCCATGTGGACCCCTCTTTTGTAAATAGCCCCCTCTCCGGAGGTGGATGGAGGTTGTTGGGGACTGGGTTTGGTGCGGGGGCCGGGGTCACCCGGGTCTGGGCAGTGCAGGCGCTGTCTTCCTGTCTCTGCCCCATATTATGTGGGGCCTATTTCCTCCCCGCCACACTACCTGCCGGTGGTTGGAGTCTCTGCCCGCTGGTGTACTTGTGGTCCTTGGTGTCCGGGGCTATGCGCTTGTTGTGTGCTGGCTCACTCCCTGTGGCTACTTGCCGGGGCCTGGCCCCCTGGGCTCTGTCGGGCCTCTGTTTGGGGGGTGGTGTGTCCCGGGGTCTTGGGTCTCTGGGTCCATGGCTGGATCTGCTTGAGCATGGACATCGCTACGGCTCCCTGGGGCTTCTGCATTGTCGCTGCTGGGTTGTTCCCCTGGGACTCTCCACTGCTCTTCTCTGGGGGGGTTGCGGTAGTCCCGGCGGTGATTCTCCTGGGGTTCCTGTGCTTTGGGGGGCCTTTGGATGTCTGTGGCTCGGATCTCCTCAGTGTTGGTCCAGGGACCATGGGGCAGGTATGTGGGTCCTCAAACTCGTTATTGCATATTTGTGTGGAGAAACCTTGTATACAAAAGCGCATCCACACTCATACTCACAGGTGTTAAGCTTCAGGTGTTGACAGATACACAGATGTTCTATATTGGACTGCACCTCTCACTAAGTACATTTTACATTCATAAGTACCGTGTGCTATTTTGTTAAAAAAAAAAAAAAAAAACAGCTGCAGGTGTATAAACAAGTAGGGTGTAATTTTGTATTCTCTTCATCCTTCTTTCTCTCCTCCACTCTTTCCTCCTTCTACCCTGAAATTGCAATTCCACATCAGAAAAATAAGTTGGAACAACCATTTTTTTTGTCAAGTGTCCAAGACTTAGTTTGACTTGTAAGAATGTGCTTAATTTAGCAAATAAAAATATGTAAATACACTGTTTGTCCCAAATGTATTTGTTAATTTGTGTCAGTGTAAAATACAAAAGACCAAAGTTCACCATAAATTTACACCAGGTATTTTCTAAAGCAGGCAGGTTTCAAAAACTGGACCACACTCCATTATTGTCAAGAGAACGTTTGGCTATACTTGAGGGTGATCTCCCGGAATGACTTGGAATTGTTTCTTTGTATTGTCTGAAAACCCGATAGAAAATTGACATTCATGCATTTCTTTCAGCCTTGCCAATAAGGTATTTTAGCATTTTGATTCCACAGATTTATTTGGCTGTTTGTGGAGCAAAGATGTCATTATTTTTTGGGGGAGAATGGCATATTTGGATTCTGGTTATTGAAAAATAAGTGTTATCACATTTAGAGTTTCTGTATACATGTATGTATTTATTTTTACATAAATAGGTGTATGTATAGAAGAAACATAGTGGTTTTCAAACGTGTGCATATCTCGTGGCAAAAATCTAAAAAATCTAAAATCTGCGACAACCTGGTTACGTGTGCACACCTTACAGTGCTTACACTGCAGACGTTCGGAACACTGTACCGTGCCAGACAGACCAGAGAACCATATCCTGGCACCGCTGCAACTGCTGGTCTCGGCAAGGTTTATCTGGACCATGGAGAAGTTTGCTTGCAGTGTGAATGTGTGCTCGGCCAGGGTACCAAAATCAGGAGGAGGGAATAAGGGCAGAACATTTGAGTAGAAGTAGAGGAAAAACAAATTAAGAGCCCAAATCCAAAGACAAAAGAGTTTGAAAATGTGGGGCTATGTGGAGTAGCAAAAATCTGAACACTAAAGTAGCAAGAGAAATCCCGATGAGACAGACTTTCTTGTCTGTGCTTTTTTTATTCTTGATAAGTGCAATGCTGCTCCCGAAACAGACAACTGCATCATTTTGTTTGGTCCGGTCTAAAAAAAATCTCTGTGAACCGGGCCAAGTGAAGGTGTGAGTTTTCTCACTTTAACTGATCCTTGAACCGCTTCCAGGACCGGAGTGACAATGTGAATGCGCCTTTAAACTACACTAGGGTTTTCCTAACCATGGCTTATTTACATCCTTGAACCTTGTCAGAGATGATGCCAATAGTAGCACTGAAGAAGCTTTAGTAATTTTCCACAAACGTTATTTGTGTTCAACATTTAATAGCAATTGGCTGTATTCTCCGTGCCTCAGGAGTTTTTCTTTTTTCCTGGGAAAATATCAAGGCCTGGGTCAAATCTTACAAAAAAACTTATAAGAGAATATGTTAAGGTCTCAATAAACCAAACTGGAACTCTTTTGTGATGCAGTAACAGCACCAAAAACATGATTGTGACGGCATCATGCTCTGTGGTTTCCTAGTTTTGATGGAATGTGAGATTTTTTCAATGCAGGTTCGGCATACTAGGACTGTAGAAAAACAATACTGAGCTGTTTAAATAAGATTTTGCTTGAAAACAAACTATTGCTATTTTTTTGTTCACTTTGGCCATTTAGTTACTCTTGAGGCCTAAAAATCATGCTGTTTTTAATATTTTACTTTCACATATTCAATTTATTACAGCCTTACAATCCTGATATATTTTTTCTTGCTCCATTCTCATTAGAGGTCAACAATGCAGCTGAAAACGTGATACACAAATGACTAACACTTGGAGATGGAGAGATAAATAAAAGGTTCTTCAACCAGACCTTCTGCAAGTAATGACCCTCAGCCAAACACATAAATATCTCCCCTTTTTTATCTCTATTCAGAATGGGCCAGAAATACTAGGGACAACATACACGGTGAAACAAATTAATCTTAAATTTGTATACCCACAAATTGGTTCCACTAATAAGGCATTTTTGTGACTTTAAATGAAATATCCGAGCATAATGAATGGATAGAGTTTGATAGAAATGAGTTTAAATACAAACAATGGTCGGAAAATCATTAAGTGCAACCACACAAACCCAGTCTCACAGTTCTCGTCTCAGCTTTTGAGTCGGTGTCGCCACTCCATCTGCTTCGGATGCAGCAGCATGAGAGGCTATCCATCTGTTCAATCCCTCCTTTCTCATCCTCAAGCGGTATGCTCTATTCTGAAGTTGAATTCCCAGGTGTTCCAAGCCTTCACAAAAGAGAAGTGCTTCCAAATATGGAGCACATTTTAAAATACCTGATTTGCGAAAATAAATGCCTGTTTCTTTCCTTGCTCTGTATCAAAATAAAACCTTTGCCCGGTTTGCATTTGTGTGGCCGACAGAGACTGGATGTGGTGGTTTTTAATCAGGCTCCCTATAAAGCACTGCTTACCTGAAAGACAAAGATCCCTAGAGAACTAGTTATGGAAATTGAAAAGCAGTGTTGTGGAAAAAGGAATTGAAAGACAGAAAATGCCTGCAGTCTATGGACTGCTTTTTGCCTGGTTGGAACTGTGGTATTACACAAGAGGGATATTCACCTTTACAACACTGTGTCCAACAGCCTCCTTCAGGAAAGGGTAGGATGCTTTCTAAAATCCATGAATCTAGGATATTCTGAAAGATTCTGTTGCATAAGCATTACAACCCTGGGATGTATTACATTACATGCAATCTACACATGCGGCATTGTAGTGGAACCAAAATAAATACTGCTTAAATTCAACAGCAGCAACAAAATACTAACATTACCAACTCTCATACGTACTATGCAGATGCTCAGTCTGCACTGATGATGATTCAACTTGCCATGGCATACTAAATGGTCAGAATCTGACACAGCCTGATCTACTTTCTCAGTTCAGCTAATACATATTTGATGTACTCCTAGATGGTGTATAGAGAATAAAACATTTCTAGATTATTTAAGAATTAAAAAAGCTGGTTAGGTCATTGTGAATGTATGTACCTTGTCCTGATCCAGTAGAACACTGAATTTTAAACCCTTCATCCTATTACACACAAACTATACAAAACAGGGGGCATCATAAGACACACTGACTTTATAGAGATGTCAGGATGTTCCACAAAATGTGCTTAGTTTCATCATGTTCATTCCAAAGTAAGGCCTATGTTTACATATGCCACATAAAAAAAAAACAGTATGACAACAGCTTTTAAAGATGGATATAGATGCATTCAAATATCTGGTTATTTAGCTGTTGGACAACGTTTGCAGTCTACTGTCCCCCTAAAAGGGGGCGCGAAGGTTTTACAACGGCTAATTATCCGGTCCAATAAAAGTGTAAGACTCGTGCTCTTTTGTGCATTGTGGGTGCTTGGATGTCATGGTGCAGAGGTTCATTAATAGTTTAACGTTGCTTCTGTTGGCTGCGTCTGTCCCTGAATGGCGGAGACAAGTGACATGATGTTAAATCCATCTATCTATTGCATCTCAGAGCAGTCATCAAGTTTTATGACATGTTCACAAACATCTGTCATATTCTGACTTAGAGGAAGAACAAACTCTATATGTTAAAGTATCAGATGAATAGGAAGGTGATGGTAAAGCATTATTTACCAAAGTTTGTCTTCCTATACCATTGAAATGCAAGGCAGATATGCAAGAGTAGGATGGAGATATCACACTTATGATAAGTATGTATTGTGTAAGTTGTATAATATGTTTTGGTGACTTTATAATATTGAAAGCTGAGTTAAAATCAGTTGGGGGCTGTTACGGCTGGTGGCCGTATGCACGTATATGTGTATGTGTTGGTTTTGTTCTGTACCCTCATTAACAGAGTGGACAGCTGATGTCGCTGCAAAGTGCCGTTTTCCTCCTTGCTATTGGTAGTGCTGTTTCTGATGGGATTCGATTTCTTCTTCTATCCTCCTACTGGCCCTCCGCTGGTTAATCTCTTCTTCGTTGGTTACTCTCTTCTTCGCTGGATGCACTCTTCTTCGTTGTTCCTGACGGACTCAGATCTCCCTGTGCGCTCTGCACTCCTCCTGCTAAACGTCACCGGGAGCTCATGTTGGACTATTCATTTCCTGATTCTTCCAAATTCGTCGCCAATCATTGAAGAGATTGCACTATATAAACTCTCTGCACCTGCTACTAAGCGGCGGCTGTGATTTAGAGTGAACAGCTTCCCACATTTGACCTGGGTGTCTTGAAACATTGACTTTGCTTGTATGCTTACCTTCTTATTGGTTAGCTTGATTGTTTGTTGGAATCAATTTTCCAACTTGACTCAGAGGAGTTTGTTAAAAGCTTTTTAAGCTTTATCTTGAATTCTTTGTTTGCTGTTAGCTGGGAACTTTTTGCTTTAAGAAACTGATGTATTAGTTCTTTTCCCTCCTTTTGTGGGATTATTTTCAGTTAAATTACTGGTTGTTGCATATTTTGTTCAATTTATGGTTATTGTGTATTTTGGGTTTTACCTCTTTTGTAGTTTGTACTTTTTACTATTGTTTGTACTTTGTCAAGTACCCTCTTTTAGTTTGTATTTTGTTAAAATTAATAGAAATTGAACTGAAAAGCAATACATACTCTTTCATTCACTTAACCATTACCATCTGGTTCAAATGTTTACTTCCCCCTACCCATAGACCGAGTAGTGTTGTAACATTTAATGGGGGCTCGTCCGGGATCTCTTTAAATGAATCCAGTGACTGAAAGTGTACACTTGTCTTTGTCAGTTCAGAAAGTGATAAGGTCTTGGTAGGCAGCTGCTGCCTCTTGTGCAAAATTTTAGTATGGCACAGTTCGATTTAAAACAGTTTTTGGAAAGTCCCTCTCTTGAGTTACTAGAGTTTTGTCAAAAGGATGATTGGGCGCAAATTGCAGCACATTTCTGCATTTCCCATCGAAAACAGCTCCTTAAGAAGGAACTAAGGAACCTAGTAGTGGAGAAATTGATAGAACTAGGAGTTCTTGTATTCTTTGAGATACCTGTGAGTTCTGTGGCTCAACCTGCTTTGACTTCTGCTGCTGTAGCACAGTCTGTGGCCCTTTCAGTTGATGAAAGAAGTAAGAAGGTTTTGGGAAAACCTCCTGCAGTCTCTCCAAATGTGGATGCTGAGGTGGGTGTGGTGATTAACACTCCTTACACGCTCCCTCGATTTAATCCCCTCTCTGACACCAGTTGTTCGGCTGGGTCAAAAGCTGATGCTCGGATTATAATCCGACTCGCTAGTCTGCACCTTTAGGCCCAAGAAAAGGCACAGCAATGGCAGTTCCAACTAGAAATAAAATGGTTGGAAATTGAAGCTGAAACAGCTATAAAAATATGTCTGTTAGAGCTTGAATCTCAGACTAGAATTAACGTTCCTGCTGTTGCAGTAAACTCCAATTCTGTTGGTTCTTCCACTACTTCATCTCAAATTAGACCTTTCGATATTACAAAGTAGGTTGCTCTAGTGCCTGAATTCCAAGAAGCGGAAGTAGATTGTTACTTCTCTGCTTTTGAAAAGATACCACAAGCTTTGCAGTGGACCCCTGAAGCCTGGACACTTCTGTTGCAATGTAAACTGTATGGAAAAGCTCAAGAGGTTGTTGCAACTCTCCCTCTTTCTGACAAGAAAGCCTTTACCTTGAAAAGGTAAAGGGCTGCCATCTTAAAAGCCTATGAACTTGTCCCAGAGGCTTACCGACAAAAGTTTAGGTCTTTTAAGAGAACTCTCAGTCAAACCTACATCAAGTTTGCTAAGGAAAAGGGAACTCTGTTTGATAGATGGTGTTCTTCCTGTAAAGTTTGAAACTTTCTCAGCTTAAAAGAGCTAATTTTGTTGGAGGAGTTTAAGACCTGTTTGCCTGAACGCATTGCTATGCATTTAAATGAACAAAAAGTAGAATCCTTGTCTACTGCTGCTGTCCTTGCTGATGAGTATGTGCATACCCACAAAACAGTTTTTCAGTCCAACCCGAACAAAACATCTGTTGTTAAGACGTGTGACAAAGTCAAGCCCATACAATTGAAATAAGATAGAGAGTGTTTTTATTGCCATAAAACAGGGCAAATCATTGCTAACTGTTTAGCTTTGAAACGAAAAACACAAACTTCTGTCCAGTCCCAATCAAAAGGTGTAGGAGTCATTAAGAGAAAACCAAACATTGTAAGAGCTGAAGTTGACTGCACACCAGATCCTTGCTTCAACCCTTTTATGTCAGATGCTAGATGCACTAGTCTCACTCACTGGACAGCCTGAAGATCAGCGTTCTATTCGCGTTCTGCGTGATACCGGTGGTTCTCAGTCCATTATTTTAGCTGACACATTACCGTTTTCTGAACAGTCGTCATGTGGATATAGTGCAATTCTACAGGGCGTAGAAATGGGCTATGTTCCTCGGCCTGTACATCTGGTGCATTTAAAGTCCAAACTAATCTCAGGAATTTTCCCTATTGGTGTCTGCCCAGCACTACCTATCAAAGGTGCCGCATTACTGTTTGGTAATGATATTGCTGGTGGTAAGGTAACTCCTGCATTAGAGATATTAGATGTACCACAAAACTTGGAACCTAGAGATGAAAAGTCATCTCCTGAAGTGAACCCAACTGGTGTATTAACTCGTGCTCAAAAACGGAAGAAACAGGCTAAAATTGATTATACTGATTTGTCTGACAGTTTGTTTATGTCAGTTTTCTCAGGTGGTGGGGAACCTGACTCGGTTACAGAAGCTTCTGCAGTTCCAGATTTTACCAGTCGGGATGCATTGCAGACCCCTGATAGTGCTTTCCCAATCACTCGTGCTCATCTGCGCACTTCCCAGAGGTCGGATCCAACGTTAAAACCCTATTTTGAAGGTGTGGTAAGTGTTGATGCGGCCAAGGAAGAAGGTGTATCTTTCTTTCTGGATGATGGAATTTTAATGCGTAGATGGTGTCCTGTTCTACTTTCTAGTGCTGATTGGAACATAGCTTTATAGATTGTGGTTCCTTCTAGTTATCGCCAGAACATTCTCTCATTAGCTCATGAAAGCAAATGGTCAGGACATTTGGGTGTTTCAAAAACGTACCAACTTACTTTAAAACACTTTTACTGGCCTGGATTAAAAACAGAGGTGGTTAAATTCTGCCGCAGTTGCCACATATGTCAGATGGCTAGAAAGCCTAACCAGACCATACCAAATGCTTCGCTCCATCCAATTCCTGCAGTGAAAGAACCATTTGAACGCATCATTATGGATTGTGTGGATCCTTTACCACGAACCAAACCTGGTAATCAGTTTTTACTTACCTTAATGTGCGCTTCCACTCACTACCCTGAAGCCATTCCTCTCTGTAAAATCACTGCTAGCTCAATCATCAAAGCCATGACCAAATTATTTTCAACATTTGGTCTTCCGAGAACTGTACAAACAGATCAAGGTACAAATTTCAAATCGAAACTCTTTAGACAGGTTCTTAAAGAACTAGACATTAAACATGCTGTTTCTAGTGCATATCATCCGGAATCTCAGGGAGCTTTAGAACGTTGGCATCAGACTTTAAAGTCTATGCTGAAGAAATACTGCCTTGAGAACAAGAAAAGCTGGGATGATGGCATCCCTTTTGTACTGTTTGCAGCTAGAGAATCCACTCAGGAATCATTAAGATTTAGCCTCGCAGAACTTGTGTTCGGTCATACTCTTTGCAGTCCACTTAAAATTCTAAAAGAGAAACGTTTGGACTCTGACACTTCCGCTCAAGAGAACATTTTGGATTATGTTTGTAAGTTTAGTGAGCGTTTGCATTCTTTCCGCACAATTGCACAAGAGTTCCTTTGTGACTCTCATAAATCAATGAAAAGGCGTTATGATCATTCTGCTGTTCTTCGTCACTTTCAGGTTGGCGACAAGGTTTTGGCATTACTGCCTATCCCTGGATCTGTCTTGATGCCAAGTTCTCAGGTCCGTATGAGGTTAGTGATCACCTAAGTGACACTGATTATGTGATAAGCACTCCTGAAAGGAGGCGAAAAACCAGAGTGTGTCACATAAACATGTTAAAACTGTACTACATTCGAGAAACTAACCCAACTACAGACCAGAGTAAAACGAAACCCAGTGGCAGTGCAGCTTTAATTGTAACAAATGATGTTAACCCTGAATCAGGTGAAGATGGTTTAACTCTTCACTCCACTTTCACCAGAGTCCTCATTTGCCCAATTCTGAAATGCTGAAGGAGATTTCTAATTGTCTTACACATTTACCTGAGAGCCAGCAAGATGATGTGTTATCACTGATAAGCAGTTTCCCATGCCTATTCAGTGATATACCGACACGTACTAGGGTACTTGAACATGACATCGATGTCGCTAATGCTAAACCCATTAAGCAGCATCCTTATTGAATAAATCCTGTTAAAAGAGCTCTAATGAACAGAGAGACAGAGTGCATGTTGCAACATGGATTTGCCAAACACAGTTCTAGTTCTTGGAGTTCTCCCTGCTTGCTTGAAATGAAACTCGATGGCACACCACGTCTCATTACCAATTACCGCAAGGTAAATTCTGTTACAATTACTGACTCGTATCCACTTCCTCGCATAGAGGACTGTGTAGATAATATGGGAAATGCTCAGTATGTAAACTAGATTTATTAAAAGGATATTGGCAAGTACCCATCACAAAGAGAGCTTCAGATATCTCAGCTTTTGTTGCACCAGACCACTTTTTACAGTATAATGTGATGGTGTTCGGTATGTGTAATGCCCCTGCAACCTTCCAACGCCTAGTAAACAGTAGACAAGTAGGCCAAGGACAAGTGCGACCTTTGAAAGAAAATGTTTCTGCCATTACTTCATTCACTGTGCTTTGCATCTTTGCATTACCATCTGGTTCAAATGTTTACTTCCCCCTACCCCTAGACCGAGTGGGGTCGTAACAGGGGCAGTGAGAAGTCTAAAACCCAAAGCCAGAAACCACTGGGTTACTGGCCTCAATCTTGGAGCTGTGGTTTCAGGGGAGCTCTACCTAGATACTGTACTTTATCACTATGTTCCAGACTTCTAGATTAGTGCTGTGGGGTCGCCCTTTAGTGGCTGTTAGTTCAACAGACTCTGTAATATCAGATGAGATGACAAATCTGATTGGAGCCACTGTTTTGGTCCCAGCATGCTGTTGGTCTGCTGGCTGTGTCTAGGGAGCTTCTTCTACAATGCTCCAGGGCACACAACAATCTTGTAACACCTGTCATAGCCAGAAAATTGTCCTTCACAGCAGCTGGGTGAGCAAGCAGCCTAGAGGTTTAAAACAATATCACAAGTCCAATGATTTTATTTATAGCCTCAGCACAAAGATGAGTTCCTCTGCTCAGTGCTGTCCCTGGGGCTCAAGAAGTCGACCGACAGTGTCACAGAATGTTCTGGCAAGTGACATTCCCAGAGACAATGACCCGTGCCTTTAAATCTACACAATGAGCATGAAAGGGCCCTTTACTCTTTTGTGGGTCCACACGGGCATGCCAGAAATGATACAAGCAATTTAAATAAACTTGTGTGGTTCCTTTACATATGTCATGCATTCTGTGCATATGTACATCCTTCATGCCTGAGTGACTCTCACTTTGGCTTTCATGTAACACAATTTCAAGAGTTAAATTATATATCTTTATAAAGAAACTGACATATTAGCTTTAAAGTAATAATGCATTCAAAGTTTTCAAAAATGTACAGTGTCACCTGTCTTTACTCTGATCAAACCCATCATGTTGCTATCAACTCAAACTTATTGATTTACAACAAGCAACAAAGTTCTTGAATTTTGTTTATATAGAGTTAATCTGAAATATTTTGACAGATATTATCCACCAGTATATGAAGCACTACACCATCGGTCTTATTGCATCAGCCTTTGCTGAGTTACAGAGATGTCAAACAGTTCACTTAATTTTAGCTTGTCTATCTCTGACCTTTAACCACCTCAAGCAAAGCTGTGCTTATACATGCCTTTCAGCACCAGGGTGAGTAAAGGCTGCAGCCATGTCTATAGTAGTTTAAGCTAATTAAAATATTTTTTCAAAGTATATCCATCAGTGCTTTCTCTGAATTCATTTATGATAGATAAATATAAATGTGTGACAGATAAGACGAAAAGGTTTTCCATTTACAGGAATCTAACAAATAAAGTTCAACACATTGCTTTTAACACTTTTTATAAAAATGTCAGGGATTTCTCCCAGTTGAAGGTTCGCTGTGTTGTGGTTTGGGCCTGGGCTAAAGCTCCTTATCCGAGGCTTTAGCCCAGGCCCCAAACATTTCAATTTTCATAAGACAGCGGCCCAGTTTACAAGTAATTTAAAGTTAAAATAACATAAAACATGTACCAGTTCTCTGCCTCGGGTGAGTTGTAATTTAACGTAAATTATTGTGAATCAAAAAAGAAAGTCTCCAATAATTTTACTTAGTTTTAATGTTTTGCTTGACGCTGAATGAGGGATAAGGCGAAAGAGTTTAGGATTGATAAAAAAAACAATTTACTGAAGCACTCTTAAACTGTTTATTATGGGCCAAAAAATGTGCTTCTTTTCTTATCTACATAAATGACCTTTTCAAACATTACTTTTTCATAAAGGTGTTCCAGCCCTGATTTATTTAAGTTTCAGTCAAATGTTAAGATCCTAAAACACATCTATTTATTTTAATTATGAGAGCTTTCCAAACATTTCATTAAAATGATTCCTTCTTTTGTGAACCTGTTCTGTTTTGACCAAATAAAAGGACCAGATATTTTTCACATCATGATGCAAATCCAGCTAGAAGCTCACATGGAGGGTTCCTACTGTTTTCTATCACAGCCAGGGCATTTAACTGTAGCTCAGGTGAAAGTCTGTCCCTCATTGTGACCCTGATTATGCTCATTAGAGTAAATCTCCACTGAGCCAGCATTCAGATTTTATCGCAGTCTGGGTTATGCTGCTCGGCTTCCACCGGTCCCTGTTACACTGAGCAAATGCGCTCAGTGCTCAATGCATTCAATAGGTGTGGGCAGTTTTTGGTCCGGTTGAATAAGTATTTTGTCTATTGTAGGCCCAATATGTGATTCCAAGAGTATTGTAACCTTGAGTAATAGGGCGAGCTTATGTCTTAAGTCTGCAAAACTTCTACATGTTATTTTAGATTATCAAACTTTAACACTGGTGTTCAGAATAATTGTTAGTTTAGGACGGATGTAAAAGTTGAACATGGTATAATTTCTCAGGTCTGTTACTTCTGCATTTATCATTTTGTATGTCTTTCATTTGCACAAATAAGCTTGAAAAAACTTATTTGAGCTGGATGCAATGTGCTGGGTTTCCTTAGACAGAAAAACGTTTTATCCAATTTGAATAAATAACTAACTCTGACTGCACTGTTCAATGTTTAGGATTAATTGGAATGTATGTACCTGACATTTGTGAAGTGCCTTGAGATGACATGTGTTGTGAATTGGCGCTATATAAATAAACTGAATTGGAATTGAAAAAAGTTTCAAAACTTGGCTAGTTCTTGGCTGACGTCTGATGGCTAAAAGAAAAAGCAAGCCCCAATTTGAGCCAGGTCCGAAAAAGCTTTAAGTTTGAACATAGACATGCATACAAGGGCTAAATGTTACAAAATAACAATTGTTATAGATATATATCTATATAGATATATATATATTATGCACATTATGTTATGCCTCCATTTTTTTATTTTGTTACATGTTGAATTTATGTTAATGTGTGTTCAAAGACATAACTTTGACTTTTATAAAAGTATTTAACAAAGTCTAAATCAGAAATCTCATTACCCTCCGGTCATGACCCCGACGTTTAAGACCTCTGGTTTAAAATAATTTATGAGAGGCCAGAGAAAATGCTGGAGTCAGCAGTGTTCTCTTGCTGTGTAAAGCTTAAAGAAAAAGCGCTTCCCCTAATCCAGCCAGTTATTGTGCACTGCTTGCCAGCTGGTTTGAAAAAGCCTACTACCTTTTTACCTACCTTACAAAAAAGACAAATGTGGCAGTTTGGAAATATGAATGTCATGTTTTAAAAACTCAAAGATCTATACCTATTATTCTGAAGAAGGTACATTAAACTTTGTTGAGTAAATTACAAAAACAACTCTCTTTATAGATTAAGATAAGAATGTAGGTAATTTCAAATGGGAAAATATTAGGCTTTTGACAAATATTTAGTTACCAATATTCTTTAAAACTTTAGATCTGTTGTCTCTGAATTGATTTCAGTTAAATGTTTTGATTAAAAAAAAACGACAAAGATTGGAAGTCATTCCTTAGTCAATGGACTTTATAATAAGAAACTATGCAAAAGCTTTAGATAAGAAACAAGGTAGCAATATTTGTACCGATGTGTCCTTGACTGTAGTTGTGATGTTGTAAGACTACAGCTTTAAATACTTTCATTTGCAGGTCAGTGAGAGCATATTTGGAGCATATGTGTTCACTGATGTGTTTTGACATTAGACACAGTTGTATCTAGAATGTCCAAATGACCAGGCTATGCTGTTTGGCTGGATGAGAGTGTGTCAGCAGTTGAATGGAGGTCCATTATTACAAGCGGCCAATTTCTGATGATGTTTGTGTAAGCCATTATAATGCACAGACCTAAAGAGCTGAAAGCACAATACAGTGTGTTTTCAACCAACTCAGACTGGTATTTTAATGTGGTCATCCAAGGATGGAAAGCCATTGACCGTTGTCTAAGTATGGAGAATAATAAAAGAAAGAGGAAAGCATAAAAAGGAGATTAAAGTATTTTTAGTATGGAAAATGTTTTTGAAACATTGCACTTCATTGAGCCTCTTGGCTTCAGATCGGTGCACTTAAACATGTTTAAAAATGAACGTAATTTGAGCAATTTTCTAAATCATAAGAGGGAATGTATTCATGTTTCAACAGTCCTATTATTCCTTGATTGCATACTGTCGTCATCTCTCCTTTTAACCCATGTTATATTAGGCCAAAATAGGGATGAATGGACTGGACATTCATATCACGTTGCGTTTTGCTAAATCAGCAGCTGAGTTACAGGTTAAGTCCTTTATAGCAACCAATTGGAAAAAAAGACCATGTGCTAAAGGGAATGCTATGGTTCATTGTCAATTAATTTATTTCTAATTTTCTGAGAAATTTTAAGAATTCGTTCGTTCGTTCGTCGTCTTCCGCTTATCCAGGACCGGGTCGCGGGGGCAGCAGACTCAGCAGAGACGCCCAGACGTCCCTCTCTCCAGACACCTCCTCCAGCTCTTCCAGGGGGAGCCCAAGGCGTTCCCAGGCCAGCCGAGAGACATAGTCCCTCCAGCGTGTCCTGGGCCGTCCCCTGGGCCTGGAACACCTCCCGAGGAAGGCGTCCAGGAGGCATCCGGTATAGATGCCCGAGCCACCTCAACTGGCTCCTCTCGATGTGGAGGAGCAGCGGCTCTACTCCGAGCTCCTCCCGGATGGCCGAACTCCTCACCCTATCTCTAAGGGAGTGCCCGGCCACCCTACGGAGGAAGCTCATTTCAGCCGCTTGTATCCGTGATCTCGTTCTTTCGGTCATGACCCAAAGTTCATGGCCATAGGTGAGGGTAGGAATGTAGACCGACCAGTAACTTGAGAGCTTTGCTTTTCGGCTCAGCTCTCTCTTCACCACAATGGACTGGCACAGCGCCCCCATTACTGTGGCAGCCGCACCGATCCGTCTGTCGATCTCCCGCTCCATTCTTCCCTCACTCGTGAACAAGACCCCGAGATACTTAAACTCCTCCACTTGAGGCAGGAACTCCCCTCCAACCTGAAGAGGACAAGCCACCCTTTTCCGGTCGAGTACCATGGCCTCGGACTTGGAGGAGCTGATCCTCATCCCAGCCGCTTCACACTCGGCTGCGAACCGCCACAGCGCGTGCTGTAGGTCTTGGCTAGAGGGGGCCAGCAGGACCACGTCATCCGCAAAAAGAAGAGACGAAATCCACTGGTCCCCAAACCAGACCCCCTCCGGCCCTTGGCTGCGTCTAGAAATCCTGTCCATAAAAGTTATGAACAGGACCGGCGACAAAGGGCAGCCCTGCCGGAGTCCAACATGCACTGGGAACAGGTCCGACTTAGTGCCGGCAATGCGGACCAAACTCCTGCTCCGCTCGTACAGGGACCGGATGGCCCCTAATAAAGGGCCCCCGATTCCATACTCCTGGAGCTCCCCCCACAGGGCATCACGAGGGACACAGTCGAATGCCTTCTCCAGGTCCACAAAACACATGTGAACCAGTTGAGCAAACTCCCATGAACCCTCGAGCACCCTGTAGAGGGTATAGAGCTGGTCCAGTGTTCCACGGCTGGGACGAAAACCACACTGTTCCTCCTGAAGCCGAGGTTCGACTATCGGTCGGACTCTCCTCTCCAATACCCTGGCGTAGGCCTTACCAGGGAGGCTGAGGAGTGTGATCCCCCTGTAGTTGGAACACACCCTCCGGTCCCCCTTCTTATAAAGGGGGACCACCACCCCAGTCTGCCAGTCCAGAGGCACTGTCCCCGACCGCCATGCAATGTTGAAGAGGCGTGTCAACCCTGACAGCCCTACAACATCCAGACACTTGAGGTACTCAGGGCGGATCTCATCCACCCCCGAAGCCTTGCCACCGCGGAGCTTTTTAACCACCTCGGTGACTTCAGCCTGGGTGATGAAAGAGTCCAACCCCGAGTCCCCAGCCTCTGTTTCCACCACGGAATGCGTGATGGCAGGATTGAGGAGATCCTCGAAGTACTCCTTCCACAGCCCGATAATGTCCTCAGTCGAGGTCAGCAGTCTCCTGCCCCCACTATAAACAGTGTTGGCAAAGCACTGCTTCCCCCTCCTGAGGCGCCGGATGGTTTGCCAGAATCGCTTCGAGGCCAACCGGTAGTCCTTCTCCATGGCCTCACCGAACTCTTCCCAGGCCCAAGTTTTTGCCTCTGCCACAGCCCGGGCCGCAGCACGCTTGGCCTCACGGTACCCGTCAGCCGCCTCAGGAGTCCCACAAGCCAACCACAGCCGATAGGACTCCTTCTTCAGCTTGACAGCATCCCTTACTGCCGATGTCCACCACCGGGTTCTGGGGTTGCCGCCACGACAGGCACCGCAGACCTTATGGCCGCAGCTATGGGCAGCAGCATCGACAATAGATGCAGAGAACATTGTCCACTCGGACTCTATGTCTCCAACATCCCCCGGGATCTGGTCGAAGCTCTCCCGGAGGTTGTGAGTTGAATACATCCCTGGCCGAGGGCTCCGCCAGGCGTTCCCAGCAGACCCTCACTATGCGCTTGGGCCTGCCAAGTCTGTCTGGCTTTCTCCTCCTCCAGCGGATCCAACTCACCACCAGGTGATGATCAGTGGACAGCTCAGCCCCTCTCTTCACCCGAGTGTCCAAAACATGCGGCCGAAGGTCTGATGATACGACAACAAAGTCGATCATCGACCTCCTGCCTAGGGTGTCCTGGTGCCAAGTGCACTGATGGACACCCTTATGTTTGAACATGGTGTTCGTTATGGACAATCCATGACTAGCACAGAAGTCCAATAACAAAACACCACTCAGATTCAGATCGGGGAGGCCATTCCTCCCGATCACGCCTCTCCAGGTGTCACTGTCATTCCCCACGTGGGCGTTGAAGTCCCCCAGCAGAATAATGGAGTCCCCAGGAGGGGCACTATCCAGCACCCCCGACAGGGATGCCAAGAAGGCAGGGTACTCTGCACTACCACTCGGCCCGTAGGCTGAAATGATAGTCAGAGACCTCTCCCCAACCCGAAGGCGCAGGGATACAACCCTCTCATCCACTGGGGTAAACCCCAACACGAGACGGCTGAGCTGGGGGGCAACAAGCAAACCCACACCAGCCCGCCGCCTCTCCCCGTGGGCCACTCCAGAGTAGAATAGAGTCCAACCCCTCTCAAGGAGATGGGTTCCAGAGCCCACGCTATGCGTGGAGGCGAGCCCGACTATTTCTAGTCGATATCTCTCGACCTCCCGCACAAGCTCAGGCTCCTTCCCCCCCAGCGAGGTGACATTCCACGTCCCTAGAGCCAGCCTAAGCATCCGGGGATCGGGCCGCTGAAGCCTCCACCTTCGTCCGCCACCCAATCCTCTTTGCACCGGTCCCTCACGGTTCCCCTTGCAGGTGGTGGGCCCACTGGGGGACTTTTAAGAATTCACTTCCCACTAAAAAATGTTTTCTTTCCACAAGAATAACCTTTCAATAGACACAGTACAGAATGATGCGCCTGCTATGCTATGCTATGCCATGCTATGCTATGCCATGCTATGCTATGCCAAGCTATGCTATGGCTTTACATAGTTGTGTGTCACCACAATATCTAAAGTTCCCGTTGTCATGAAACGCATTACTAGTGAAATATACAATCTAGAAGTAATTGCAGTCTGAATCCCCCAGCTTTACAGCTGCAGCGGGCTCTTATCAATCAACTCTTTGAATGCACACCTGTGGTTTGTAAGGTTTGTCAGAAACTCCCAGAGATAATTTAAACAAGCGAATCCTCTGATTATGGTTATCATCCAAAGACTTAGACGCTTTCAAAGTTTCTTGTGGGAAAATGTCAAAATACAGAACTTTTTTTCACTTACTGACGGGAAATTGCTAATTGCATACGAATCTGGCTACATTGAACAGTTAATTTAATTCAGTTGAACTCAGTTTACGTAACGCCCATTAATATGAAATGTCATCTAAAAAGCACTTTAAAAGAAACTCCATTTATATACAGCAACATCAACCCATTGCAACATAATTGCAGAGATAGCTCACGATAACCATCTCTAACAATAAGCTTTATAGAAAATGAATGTATTTTTTGGTAAAAGTGTTAAAAGTAGGGTATATTTCTCAAGAACTACAACTGAGTGCTGGTTCCACAGGAGGGGAACCTGAAAACTCAAAGATCTCCCTCCCAGTCTAGTATCTTCGGGAGCAACCAGTAAACCTGTAGTCTGAGAGCAAACTGCTCTGTTGGTAACATAAAGAACAATCAGAACTTCGATATATACTGGAAGCTGATTAAAAAGCACCCACAATGTCTATTTTATGACTGTTAATAATTATTAATGATTATTAACAAAATCACTAACACAGTTTTAACATTTAACTTTAACCATACATCTTTCGGTCTGTCAGGGATTGTCTTGTAAATACCAGCTCAATGCGGTGGTATTACAGAACAATTGGTGAAAGAGTGAATTCAAGCACTGACGTTCTCAAACATCAAGTCCTACACACATATATAGAATAAATACAAATAATGACTTCTAAAATATAAGAATTTATTGACAAAACATTCAACTCGAAGTTAAAGTACTTTAGTCAATACACTTTGACTAGGATACTGACATTCAACTACAATACTAAACAAAACAAAAAATGAAAGAAATAAGAGAACTAATGAACTACAAAAAAGGGAACAAGATAATAAACTATAAATTAACCCTAACCCTAACCCCTAAAATTATGCAATGATGTCACAGTTCATTGTGGATATTCACTTATAAGCTTCAAGGTTTGTCTTGAGAAATTTGGAATGAGGCTAAATTAGTTTTAAAACTAATTCAGAAAGGCAATTTGTATACACACAACCAGTTTACAGTGCAAATCAGACAGGTAAATAAGTTATTATTTTTAAAGTATTATTTGCCGGATTAGAAATCCATAAACCTATGGACAAATGATTTATAATGGTTAACAAACCATGACAAGGAGTGGTGGCCTACTGAAATGGTGACACCTGCAGTGTTTTGGTTCATCTGAAGGCTTTCTACTGGATTTCATGTAATCATTTTAAGTTTCATTTTTGATCTTTCTCCAATGTTGCACAAGTTGCCAACTTCTCAGCAGAAACTAAACCCATGAAAGTGGTGAAAAAACACCACAGCTGCAGATTGATAAAGCTTTTATAGTTGATTCAGTAAAGTTTTCAATAGTGCCTTTTTTATAAAAGAAAAGAAAAACAACTGATATCACTTTACAGAGAATCCAACATTCTCTTTGAAAACACAGTCTACAACAAGGAGTTTTGATTAAGTCTTATAGCTGGGTGTACTAGTTTTCCAAAACATAACAAAAGGAAACAAGACCAGATGAATTGATCACGTCTATTCATAATCAACAGGTATTCACAAGAAATGGCTTAATGTTGTTTGATTTTTCTGCAGCTGGTTTAAAACTCTCCTGTACAGCAGAGAGGGGTTTGAGAGAAATGTTTTCATACAAAAAAGAGAAAATATTTTTCTGTAGCTGCCTCATGCTTGCTACAGCGTCCTTAATGATAATTATTCAACTTTTAATTATTAAAATATATCAATAATACACTAAAAGTATACTATTGTAAGGATAAAATACATGAAAAATTTACATTTTCTTTAGTAAAATCCTTTATTAAAATGTACCGAAGAGGGGAAATGAGTGACACAGAGCAAATAGCCTGGTGGGACAATTCTGCTGAACACACCATAAATAACAGCAACACTTAATTGTGGTTGTTATCAACTCAGCTCTTTCAGATTTAACTGAGTCCTGCAGAGAAAGTAGTCTAGATGACTACTGTGTAATTTGTCCGCTCCAGCCCTTTGTATGTGCGTTTGTACATTTGTACCGCAGTAAAGTACAAACCTTTTTGTCAAACAAAAGAGTACTAAAAATTACAGCTCTCATTTTGTTTAATCTCAGTTTATTGACACACTGATGAAAAATAATAAGTCAGACATGTTATTAAGTCAAATTTGCCACCGACTGCATATGGTCAGGTAAAAAAAAAAACTGCTTTCACATGTAAACTGCTCATACCAAAATGAGGAAATTGATTTTAAAGAAATTACATCATTGTGGGAGAAATGATGAAATAACTCCATATGATTAAATTAGATAAACTAAAACAATTTTACTCTTCCGGCTGTAATACGTGAGGTCAGATGTAACACTATGAGGAAGTTTTACAGGGGCATTGATTATCAGGGTCACAATAACTTAATATAGGTCCACCAAAGCACAAGTTCAGATTCCTTGGGTGATCAGAACATTTTGTTGTAGATCACATGTTAGGAGTTTCACATTTAGCACAAAGCTCCACCTATCATCAATATCAGACTGGGAACAAAACTATAGCTTTAAACACACTTACCCTGGAGCCACCTAATTTTATCATGATGTAATTTAGAGATTGTGGAGATATATTATGTGTGTGCATTAATTATTATTATGTTCATAAACAGTGTGGGAAATAAAATGTATAACCTGTGTTAGTATAAGACATTGTGGCCTGCAGAAGTGTTGTTGCACAAACTTGGCCTTGAGTGTGGTGAATACTGAAGAACTGTAGGGATAGGGAGAGGATGTGAAAAAGATTAACGGGCCAAGCACTCCCTTCTCATATCAGCAGAAAAGCAGAGTGCAGGTGCTGGGAGACAGGAACATGTCCTAATGTGAAAGGCAGGAAAATGTGTGTACGTAACCATATGTGTGAAAAAACTGTAAACAGGGGTGCTGTTCATTTTCATGTGTTTTAATAAAAGCCATGTGCCCAGTGAGAAGCTCTGAAGTCGTCTCGGTGTGTGGTCAGATCACATGACAGAGAGCGATCCGTGTGATTTATTCTAATGTCTTGTGAATTCTTTCAGCTTACGGTGAATAAACGAACACGCAGAACACCCCTTGGGGGGGTGCTTCAACAAGATAAAAACAAAAGCTCCTATATTCTGTCATAGGGAATGTCTCTGTTATTTTCAGTTAAACACCTTTCATTGTGACTGCAAGCAGCTGTTATCAAAACACATCCTAAACACAAAACTACCTAAGTGCTATTAAATGTTAAAAGGCTCTAAACATGGCATGTCAGTGCGGGCTTACCAAGTGTAGGATTAATTGATATCTTTTGAGCCAATGAGAAGAAAAAGGGAGCAGCAGAAGGTTGTAACTACATTCAGTAGAGTGTAACTTGTCAGTTTTCAGATTTCACTGAGACCTTAGTAGTGACCATCTCTGCTCACCACTACAAGAAGACTATGCTCAGGTATTTTAACTGATGTTATAATAATCCTTAGGACTTTGAGTTCTGTCTCTCACTTTGTTTATTTCATTGTGTTATGTTTTGTATTCTGAGAACTTTAGTATTGTATGATTTTCACACTGTTTTCCTTGTGTTTGGTTTGCAGTCTTGGGTTTTGCATTTAGAAAATGTTTTGCAGTTTTACTGTGATTTCCCAGTTATCTGTTTCCCTTTTTTGATATCTTTATTTATGTCATTTCTAGCCTATTTCCACCATAGTCGCTCCAGATTCAATAAATTATGTCACCTGTTTCTCTCTCTAGTAGTCATTCTTTTTTTTTTTTTTTCAAATTTTGTGGCAGTAGCGGCCTTTGTTTTGTAAGCTGACCGACAGGAAATGGGAGGAGAGAGAGAGAGGGGAAGACATGCAGCAAAGGTCGAGGGGGTTAGGACTCAAACCTGCAACAGCTTTGTTGAGGACTGTAGCCTCTGTATTTGGGTCACGTGCTTTATTTGTGTGCCACCGCTGTGCCCCCTATCAGTCTTTACATTTTTAACCCAACATCAGGGTTTCTCTGAAGCACCACGCTCTTCTGTGTCCTTAGAGCCACTAGGGGAGTGTTCCTTGTCACCTTTAGAGTATCCCTCTGAGCATCCATGTCTGAGGCAGGACCATTATCTTCACTTCAACATTGCTTCTATTTCCTCTCTTCCACATTTCATCTTTATGAAAATGTACTCTTAGGAAGAAAAGTGCTCACACAGAGCAAAGAAATGGCCTGATTTGGCAGTTTTTCTAAACAAAATTACAGTAAAATACGGCATAATTGTGGTCTTTATTCTACGCTGTACAACTCTCGGGTTTCTCTTTCAGATTTCAGAGTGTCGCAGAAGAAGCAGTTTTGATGAATACTGTGATATTTGTACTAGAATAAAGTACAAATATTTGAGTAGAAGTTGGAGGCGGGACTTAGAAAATTTTCGTCAGACTAAAGAGCACTTAAAATTACAACTCTAATTTAAGTTTAATAACACACTGAGAAAAAAATAACAAGTGAGTATTATTAATCCACATTTGCCCTACTGCCAGCACATGGTGCCGGTAAATAAAAGTATGCTTACATGAAAATTGCTTATATTGAAGACAGGTTGCTTCTGATAAATCTGATAAACACTGTAACTCTTCCAGGAATGATACACGAGGTCAGATGTTACACTGTGAATAAATTAATATAAGGTTGTTTTGAGTTATAATCTGTTTCCTGAAAACATTACCAGTCTGAATAAAAAGGTCTCTTCCAGGAAAACAAACCCCTCCAAGCACAAGATCAGGCTCCCTGACTGATTACTTAGATGTGGATTGCATGTTTGAAGTTTCGCATCAATTCATTAGCTTATGCATGTTACTGTTATGCGTGAAACATGCAGAGAATTTTGGCCAGGCAGCAAATGCATTGTCATATTGACCCATGTTTGAGTGACTGTCCAAATCATGGAGGGAAATGTAGCATTTCAGACTTGCCACTGTTCTCCATGCGTCTAAATGAACAGCACACTTGGCTTCTGGAACGTTAGCAGCATGTTTGGCCATGTTTATATTAAGTGCCGTGTGGCCATCTCTTTGTGTGGATATGTTCTGTCAGCATTTACACAAATGTAAAGGAGTTTTATATTACTGGTAATTATCCAAATTTCTGTCTATGCGTAAGGCTGAAAGTTTATATTACTGGATTTCACTTCAGCTTAGTCAAAGAATCATAGAAAGAGGACAGTTCTAAATGCCATTGACTTTGTGCATTGAAACACCGCAGGGTGTGAGTAAGCCACTAAGTAAACTTGTTGATGCCAACGGGCTACAACTGATGCAAAGTACTGTACTTCTTTACTTTCAGAAAAAGAGTGCTTTTGAAGTGATGGAAGAATCTATATGCAAATGCAAGGAGGTCATGGTCTGCTGTGCTCAAGATGTGATTTCAGCACGAGAAAATTGTTTGAGATTAAGTCTAAGCGATGTGATGGAAAAGGGGATTTCTTTCTAATCCAGGCTGTTCTTTGCAGCTAACGTTACTCAAGGCATGTCAGATGTTCTAAGGACACCAAAGATTATGTTAAAGATGAAGGCGAATTTCCATTTACATATGCAAAAATTGGAAGTGGTTGTTAAAAATATCAGGTGGAAGTTGTCATAAAGATCTGGTAGAATAGGACTCTGTTACCTGAGTGTGTTTTTTCTTTGATTATGTTCCTTACCATCTCCTGCTGGTTTTCTGTCTGTGGATATCTAATGTAATGCATATATTTAGAGACAAAACAGAATCTCATTTAAAATGACAGATATAATAAAAATTGTCAGATATGTTTGTCTCACTTTTAGTGAAAATGATGCAAGAAAGGGAAACATCAAACAGCGATATTTCTTTTTTTTGGCCCTTTTTTTCTTCTTCACTTCTTGGCATTCTTAAATCTGCAACAGAATTGGTCCAACACATTCAACTACCAACTGTAAACAGGAAATTCAGCTGCTTCTCCATGACAATTTTCATTGTCATGCACAGTTCACATTAACCAAGTTTACATGCATATTTACTTCCTGAGGTCAGAAGAACACCTCTGTCTAAAGCATACAGAAACTAAAAGATCCTTTACACGATGCTGTGAAGAAAAGACTGCTTGTAAGAGAACTTATCTGATCTGCTGCGAGCTGAAGGCGGGCCTGGCGGGTGTTTGTTTTGCAGACTAAAGTACTAGACTTTTGAAGTGCCTAAGTGTGGAGGGGAAAAGAGTATGTTCTGTTCCCCCTAGGAGATAGATTCTTCCTTGGCAAATGCCAAAAGGATCAACCAGATGCTGAAACATCTGTGGGTTTAATTCACTCTCTGGAAAATCCATATGGCAACGCTCCCTTGGTGGTATGGGTAAGAAAAATAATTAATCCTTTTATTATTCATTATTTTCACAGTGATTCCCCTCTTATAGTGACAGTTGTAAAAAACAAACACTGCACTTATTGACACATATGGAAGCACTTTTAATTTCCTAATATGCTAATGAAGTGCTTTTAGCATTCAGTTTGATCACTTACTTTCTTTTACATTAAATTATACTAAAACACATTGATCATATTGTATTGTGACAATAGTAGAGTTTTACAATAGTGCTTGTATTGATGTCAATTGAAACATTTAAGAATATACTTTCGCTACAGTAGATGGTAACTAATAGTATCTCATCATAACTGCACCAAAATATTTATGAAACAGCATCTACCAATCTAATTGGCATACTAATTGCTATAAAATAGGGACAGAACAGCATGAAACTATTGTTTTCTTGTGTTAGGAATTGTTACCTCTAAAGTCAAGTGTGCAAAAATCATTGCTTTGGATCAAAATAGCCTCGTGTGCATAAATATGCTGCTAAGAATATTGCTCCTGAAAAATCAGGTTTATTGGACATCAAGAACTTCAATGTAAGAATGGATACGACTTAAAGGCATTTAAGAGTCTCCAGCACTGACGGTAGCCTACTGTCTTTTCCTGAAGAAACGTGTAGCAGAGCTTGTTCAACAGTAGCAGCGGTTGGGTGTGAGTGTATTTGTAGTAAGGTGATGAGTTATGGACAATGATCCTGTCACAAGTATTGCAGCAGAAAAGCCACTTCTGTCGTAGAAAAATATAAATGACAGACTGAAGTTCTGCTGGATGTAAAAAAAAAATGAACAATGGAAGCCTTGTGCACTAACTAACTGCCTCAAAGACCAGAACACTATTATTTTGGACCCGTGTTCAAGAAACTGCCCAGATCCTAACTCGACTAAGAACCCGAGGTAAGTTCTCAAAAAGGAGTTATATAAGCAGAAGTCAACAAACTGTGCAACAAGCTCTAATGCCCTTTTTTCATCAGTACCTAATCTATTTGGATCAGGTCGGTCAGTTTAACATGGTTTAGGTCATTGTCCATTATAATTGAATACCTCAATGGAGGCGGGATCGTTAATAGTAAGGCAGCCCCACAGTTCAAAGTGATGTGATTTGTAGAGACACGAAAACAACAGCCTTGACTGCTGCTCCATTTATGGCTGTTGTCAGACACAGAGTGAAATGAGAGAGCCAGAAAAAACTGTGGGTAGCTAGATGAAGCATACTGGGTGAGTAGAGGAAAGAGAGAGGGAAGCCATCCAGTATCAAAGGGAAGGATACGAGCTAGACAACGTGTGAGTGTTAACTAACGCTACTAAAAATAGTAACACTTTCAGGTAACCGTTAATAATGGAAAAGCCAAACAAGCAGATCGAACTATAGTTAACCGCTCTGACTTCGTACTAATTGAAAAGGGGAATAATAGGATAATAATGGGTCTCCATCAGTCGGGATTTGGCCCAGGTGATATCCAATGTGCCAGAGAAAGTTGAAAGGAGGATCAACTCTTTTTATAGTGTGATAATACAAGTATAATGTAAAAAACGCATTTAAAACCTCTTAACTGTTTCTCTTTTCTTCTTCAGTATGCCATGGAAATATTGATTAAATATCCTAAAGCACATAATGTCTCTATTTGATTTGACTGAAACATCAATAACTGGTTACATCATGTAAAACAGCTTGATAAAAAGTTTGTATGAGATTGTGCTAGGACTAGTAACTTATCCAGGATGCACCCTGCTTCTTGCCCAATATATATATATATATATATATATATATATATATATATACATATATATATATATATAGTCAGTCAGTCACTTCTTCCATAGTGGGTCGCGGGGAAGCCGGTGCATATCTACAGCATTCTATGGGCAGGATGCGGGGTACACCCTGGACAGGTCGCCAGTCTATCACAAAAACAACCATGCACACACTCATTTACACACCTAAGGGCAATTTAGAGAGACCAGTTAACCTAACCATGTCTTTGGACTGTGGTAGGAAGCCGGAGTGCCCAATAAGAACCCACGCATGCACAGGGAGAACATACAAACTACAGGCAGAAAAACTCCCGGCCAGAAGTCGAACCCAGGACCTTCTTGCTGCAAGGCAACAGTGGCAACAGTGCTACCATCTATCTATCTATCTATCTAATATATAAATATAACATAAACCTTTATTCCTTCTGAGTCAGGTTTTACATCACACTGAGGCTAGATTGGCAAATGTTTTAAATGACAAATGTCTTTGTATATCTTGGTTTTACAGGATCTTAGTGCTGCTTTTGATACAATGGATCATAATATCCTGATTGACAGATTGAATATGCTCAGTGTGTTATGGTGCTAGACTGGATTTGATCTTATTTAACAGACTGCAACTACTAGGTATTATATGGTTATTATAAATCAAGACAAACAAAGATCACACATAGGGTACCTCTAGGATAAAACAGAGACTCATTGGACCATGCAAACGTTTTCAATCTGTTTTCCAATTTTGGTGAGACTGCGCAAATTGTAGCCTCAATTTCCTGTTCCTTGCTGACAGGAGTGGAAGCCTGTGTCATATTTAACCCAGAACCAGAAGACTCTAGTGCAGCACAACTCAGAAACAAAATTGGTTTTAAGACGTTTATTCAGATGGAGTTTTCTGGCAGGAACAGGACTTCGTACCCTTCAGGAGAGAGGATGATTAAAGGGTCTTGAATGATGAAGATGTAGTTATGCTTACTTTTTGGTCATTGTGCTGAGGCTGGGGAGGAGTGAGAAAATCACGAAGGCTTTGGCAGGTTGGCGTGTGGTGTGAGCAGGTTTCTCCAGTTGGTGTAAGGCTTTGGAGGGTGGACAGGCAGGGCACGTAGCGCGAGGAGTTAAATCTATGATCTGGTCCAGTGGATACAGGGAGATCCTTGGGCTGTGGTAAATTCATTGAAGTATTTACCAGCTTATAAGGAGACGGAACCACGACGGGTTATCCAGAACGAGGGCTTGCAGTCAGCCAGCAGGAAGCGAGACAGAACCTTGAAGGTAATCCAGGGCAGGGCTCAGCTGACTGCAACCTTAAAAAGGGAAACAGAGCTATGGTTAGTTGGCTGACTGATCAGGACAGAGACAAAGACAGGGCAGGGTTAGCTGGTCTGATTACCCCTCAAGTTTAGTTAACAATCTGACGCGTCCTCCAAGGTCTCAGCAGTATCTGAAGCTTCTCATTGATTGCTCCAAATGAAGAACACCTGTGCGGCTGCACCTGCCTCTCGCAACCTGGTGGAGAAAGTGAAGCACAACACCCACATCACATAAACCTACACTCAGCTCTGTGGCCTGACACCCGGTGTTCTGCCACTCTAAAACACCTGCTTCAGGCTTCGACATGTTATGTCAATGATGGTATTTCATGTGCCTTGTATGTAACGAGTGTGCATTCTGCTCTGACCTCAGAAATCAGCAAGATATTTTTGTCCACACAACTGCTACACACTGGACATTTTCTATTTTTTAGCCATTTTTCTGTAAACGTGAGAAATGGTTGTGCATAAATCTCAGTCTTTCAGCTGTTTCTGGAATAATCCATCTGGTTAAAAGTCACCTCAATCCACTTTTTACCTATTCTGATGCTTGGTTCAAACAATAGGTTGTCTTCACCAGTTCTAGATGGATAGCTGTTTGAGTTGCAGCCATTTGACAGGCTTCGTCACTATTTTTGTTAACAAGCAATTGAAAATGTACCTAATAAAGTGGCTGGTGAATGTATTTATGTGCACTGTGGAAAGCTTAAAGTGACAGGAAGGTATTATTGGCCCACCTGCACCTACTGAGTGGGACCATGTTAGTCCTGGCTTTAAGAAGGTCATGCGTTCAAATTCCAGCCAGGTATAGCACATTTCTGTGTGATGTTTGTCATGTTCTTCCTATGCATGCGTGTGGTCTCCCAGCAGATTTTGACTTTTTTTTGTCAGTGACAAAAACTCTAGTTAAATCTGCTTGTTTCAGCTTTTTTTTTTACTTTAGAGCATATTCCAGATTTGTTCTTCTATTCTACAGTTTTCAAAAAACAAAAGAGAAAAGAAGAAAACTGTTGTGAAAATAACTTGCAAAAGGAAATGGTTATCAAAAACAAATCTGAGGGAGTTTGTGAATCAGATATCCATCACTCAGAATTGAATGTGAGTGGGCAACACTGTTCTGCTCTGTCATAGATGGGAATTGTCAGTCCAAATATGTCCTTTCTGCCCATTTTATTTCAGAGCTTGAACTGTTATAAAAATGAACTACCTGCTGTGCCAACCCATCAGAGAATAATGCTTGAAAGTTTAGCTTGATTAGGCCTCTCAAATACTTCTGTGAACCTCACGTTCTCTTACCCTAAAAATTGTATTTATGTGTAAGAATTTAACTTGAATAAAAAAAAGCTATGTAATGGCCTGGAAGAAGATAAAAGAAGTATAAACAAGAATTTTACCTGCAGAGATTTGTAATGGAATCAATAATTGTATTTTAATCTACAAAGCCATGACCTTTTTGCAGATTTTTGGATGTTGTTAATGTCTTGTCTTCTCAAAGTCCATCAGGTTTAAAGTCACCTAAATCCACTTTATCCCTATTCTGATGAAAGCTATTGACATAAACAAAAAAGCTTCCTGTTGTAAAGAAAGTTTACTGAATTTTTTCCAAGATTGCTCTTGTTCTGAAATAGCCCAGATGTTATTTAAGTTAACATTGGATGAATTTTGTTCAACCACATAAGCATCATCCTCCTTACTGCTGCCCACCTTCTTTTTCCTCATCTATTTAACACTTGGTACCTCTCTTTCTGCTGCTGTGCCTTGGCTCACTTCTTATCAGGCGTGTTCAGCTGTCGGTGGAGCGTCCACAGAGACTGACAGCATACAGGGCCACTTGGCAGCGGTCGAGCCTCTTAATTTGCCATACTGTCCAACATTTTGCTAATGTCTTTCTTCCCTCCAATAAATTCACCTCCACATTCCCTCCCACCCTTGCAGTCATGTCTCAAATGCAGAAGGTTGTTCAAAAAAGGTTTAAGTTGAATATATTACTTGTTTGCTGTAACTAAGTAACAATTATTTCATTATAAATTTGACAAAAATTAAGAAATGCTCTTTACATGGGACCGTCCCATTTTTCATTTTTTAGCACAAATCTTCATCAGTCTTTCTTCATGTGGTAAACACAAAAACTGACCGGGAATTTTGCCTTTACCTGGTTCTAAGCCAAATTAGAATTTAGGCAACCAAGTTAAAAATATGCAACAATGTTAAAAATAAGGCAGAATGCTGGTAGTCTCTGCAGGTTGTTGGTCAAGTCTTCTGGGGTTCAGTGAGCTCTCTATTTTATGTAATAGCTTGTGAGAGTTTCTATGACAGTATGCACAATACCTCTGTAGGCTTTGTGTAAGTCGTAATGGCATTTGATCTGAGTCTAGGGTGTACTCAGTGTACTGGCAGCAATTTCGATTTAGTATCTGCAAAGGGGAACCCGTGATCACCTGCATAGCTTGGTCATAGATAATTGGAAGCAAGACTGGCCACACTTGCCATAATCCAAGGCTACAACCTCATCATGTCCATACTGAGTTTGAAGATCTATGTGCTAATAAATCCAATACGGTAATCAGAGCCTTGCACATTGTAGATATGTTTACACCTCCAAATTGCACCCAGTGTCACCTTTACTGATTGCTGTTAGACCACAGGTAGTTGTCAATTTATCAGCATGTACCTGTCAAGCTATCAAAGAAAAGCCTTGGGATCATATTAAGTGATTAGAGGAAAAAAGGTTACCTGTGCAGGTGGACTGAGCGTGCTAGTGTGTTTATCTTTGTCACGTCATAAAATCATAGTTTTGTAAGATTGTAAGTTTAGTTTAAAATATAAACCTGTATCTATTATCAAGTCATACTCCTACTTAAAATGGAAACAAACACTATCACCTGTCCTATTTAATATCTACATGCTCTCCCTGGCTCAGATTATAACAAACAAGATAAGCTACCATAACTACGCAGATGACACACAGCTCTACATTACAATGTCGCCTGGTGACCATGACCCTATTACAGCATTCTATGATTTACTTACAGTAAATTCATAGAACAAATCAATATGTGGATGCGCCATAAGTAATTATTTTTGGACCAAAGGAAGAGCGATCAAGAGTCAGCACACAGCTTCAGTTGTACTGATCAGCACTGGAATCTGGGTGTAGTGATGGACTCAGACCTGAAACTTCAGAGGCACATAAAGACAATTACTAAGTAGGCCTTCTCTCACCTGAAGAACATTTCCAGGATTAAAGGACTAATGTACCAGCAGGATCTTGAAAAATTCAGCCATGGATTAATCTTTTGTAGAATTAATTACTACAGGTCCAAGAAATTGATCAGACAGCTGCAGGTGATCATTGCTACCCATCCCCTCACTAAACCTAAGAAAACAGAGCACATTACCCCAGTCCCTACTCCGGCTCCCTGTATCTCAGAGAATAAACTTTAAAATACTTAGTTAATAAATCACTGAATGGCTAAGTAGCAAAATACAGAAAATATTTATTGTTGTATGAACCTTCCAGACTACTAGGAGTTTCTGGTTCAAGTCTACTCTGCATCCCTAGAATCAGAACCAGACATGGAGAAGCAGTATTTAGTTCCCATGCTCCACTAATCAGGAACAAACTTCCAGAAAATTGCAAAAGGCCTGACCCCTTTGGTTCTTTTAAATCAAGGTTAAAAAGCCATTTGTTTAGAGTTGACTTTGACTGTTCTATTTAAACTAATACCTGAAACATCATTAACAACTTTTCTTTTCTTTACTTGCCTTTATTATTCCTCTGCAATGTATGTTTAAATGTTTTCCTGTCTTGTGTTTTTATTATGTACAGCACTTTGAATTGTCTTGTTACTGAAATGTGCTATACCAAATAAACTTGCCTTGCCTTGTTAGCTGATACTGACCAACAAACTTAAAAGCCTAGACCAAATTTAGATTTTTGCGGTAGCTGTGCACGTTTAAAGGTCAAGTATGCTGCTGCTGCTGTACATGAAACATTTTATTTTGCTGGACTAAATCTTTTTGGTAGATTGCATGGATCTCAATTGAGATTATTTGTGATGAAACTCACTTGTTGTATTCTGGATCGTACAGCTGAAGGTAGGGGCAATGTTGAATGTTGTACCACGATGCATGAGATGCACCATTCAGAAAAGTGAAGTGACTAGATGAGTCCTATAAATTTTGCTTATCTTTCCACATTCTGTGAATGATATACTTTATGGTCACTGACAGATGAAATGGAAATAAGTTTTAATAATATTCAAGCAACATTTAACAAGGTCACTTGATATTTGCTGCACTTGACTTTTTATTCTACCTGAATTTCACTTTCAGACAAAAAAAAAAAAAATCAACAGCAAACCAAATTTGGGAAGAATTTAGCATACTCTGAATCAATGAGTAATGGTCGAATTGTTATGTTAGATGAGCTGACAAATTTTAAAGCCTCTCATCAATTATTTGCTTCTAATTTTCTTGGAGCAACTCTCCAGGAGGAGGGTCTGTAGCTATCTCTGTGCTTCAGCGCATAGCACACACTGAGGGAAGAAGCCATTAACAGAGCTGTGTTTATACTGCCTCATCTAAATCTGTGGCCATACAACCTCACTGATGTCAGCCATGTTTAACAACCGTCGCCCTTATCTAAGGTACACACAAACAGAAGACACTGACAGTAAAATCCATCAAACATAGAAATTGGGTTTTATTTACCTAATACATGCAGAAATAAGAAAATTTAGAACACATTCTGAGTTAAGGTGGGATACAACAATGACACATGAAACATTTTATGTGTCATTAAAGGTTTTTCAAAATTTTAGGGAAACTCCATGGGTATCAAAAGTCTCCAGAACTGCTCAAAGGTTTGGTCGGAACATCTGCATATTTTCAGTGGAAGCTCTGTGTGAGTGTATAATTAGTTCCCACCTTTTGTTTCTTTGTGTGACAAATCAAACCGTCTGCTTAAAAAAAATTATTCAGTGCTTACAATAAAAATAAAGTCATTCCATCTCCAGAAGGTATTTTCACACTGCATATGTGAGACGTCTGCTTGAAAGAGCTGTCTGACTAGATTTCCCCATAAGAAAATCAAACGGCAATAAAGCTGTCACTTATGAGTTGAAGCAAAGATATCACCATAATATTTTGCCGTGGCTGAGGTATTTACAGTAAATCCCAGCTTGCTACCAGGCTGTGAAGAACTGGAAAGTTATGTGAATCTGTAACTGCTGGTTCACTACATTCAAAATAGCCTGCACTAATGATCAAGAATGGGGTTGTAGTAATGAAACATTTTTTATATCTAACGGCTCTTATTTTTTGATCTGAAGGGGAAAGTAAGCACTACTTTTTTCTTTCCATTTATTTCAGCAAGAAAACACCTTCTACGGATTATAGACATGATGAATTCATGGAAGTATATTACAAATATCTTGGATATAAAAAATGGAATAGATTAATATAACCTATACATGCAAGTGAACCTTGAGAAATTTGGATCTTAAAGCATTGATTTGTTTGCACCATAACTATTTTATAGAGCACTAAAGGAACTTGTGATGCATACTGGAAGCAAACAAGAAGGTGATGGTGAGAATCATAAAACAGAAGGATTTTTTTCAGCAGAGTAATGGGATATTACCATCGCTTTTTTTTTTATAGTCATTATCTCACTACATGTCAAAGACAGCCGGAAGCAGCAGCAAAGAGGTCATTAAACCTCATCTATTATTGACAAGCCAAAGACCTTTCATGGTCTGAACTTGCTGACACCTAAATTCTTTCACAGTACATGATTTCAATTTCTGTTTCTGCTTCAAAGGGATCTAAATATAAAACATGCACTGAATTCGTTGACTTAAATCTGTGGTGGCCTATCCATCCTTCATCCATTGTCTTTTGCTCACCTGAAATTGGGTTGAAGGAGTAACAGGTCAAGGAGCGAAACCTCAACATCTCTTTCTTTTGTGGCATTTTCCAGCTCATTCCAGGGTATCCCAAAGAACTCCTAGGCCCAGAAGGGAAATAGTCACTTCAGGTGTTCCTGGATAAGCCTTGGGGCCTCTTCCTAGCAGGAAATCCTCAAAACATGGGGTTAAGTACCTTGTCAAAGAGCTGAAATCGAACTCACAACCTTACAAATGCAGAATATCTATTCCTACTGATACACAACCACGCCAAGCATCCAGAACGAGCTCCAGAGCCTCAACTGACTCCCTTTAATGCGGAGGAACTGTGGCTAGTCTCTGCACTCCCTCCTAATCACAGTGCTCCTCACCCTATCTCTTAGGCTGATTCCAGCACAAACTTCAGTGAGAGCTCATTTCAGCCACTTTTATCTGGGATCTCATTCTTTTGGACATAAGTCATATTTCATGACCACTGGTGAGGGTCAGAATATAGGTAAATCTCAAGCTTCACTTTTTGGTACCCGCATTGCTATGTACAAGGCTTCAATCAGTCTATCTATCTTCCACCAATTCCTACCATCATGAAGAAGACATGATGAAATCTTCCCTTTGAGGCCAAGACTGAGCCCCATGATGGCCTGAAACCTCCACACTTTTATAGCTACTGCCTGGCTAATAGATTAAGGCATATACACTGCTCAAAAAAACTAAAGGGAACACTGAAATAACACATCCTAGATCTGAATGAATGAAATATTCTCAATGAATACTTTGTTCTGTACAAAATCACACAAAAATCATCAATGGAAATCAAATTTATTAACCAGTGGAGGCCTGGATTTGGAGTCACACACAAAAAGTGGAAAAACACACTACAGGCTGATCCAACTTTGATGTAATGTCCTTAAAACAAGTCAAAATGAGGCTCAGTATTGTGTGTGGCCTCCAGGTGTCTGTATGACCTCCCTACAACACCTGGGCATGCTCCTGATGAGACGGTGGATGGTCTCCTGAGGGATCTCCTCCCAGACCTGGACTAAAGCATCCGCCAACTCCTGGACAGTCTGCCGTGCGGCCCTCCAAAGAAATGCCACCCCACACCATTAATGATTCCCTCCCAAACCGATCATGCTGAAGGATGTTGGAGGCAGCAGATCGCTCTCCACGGTGTCTCCAGACTCTGTCACGTCTGAAACATAATATTATGTACACTATTTTCAATAAATGAGAATATGCTATGCCGCTCCTTTGTCATGTTAAAAGTATCTTTTTAAAATAACAACTGTCAAAATAAGGTGAAATCTTTCCATTTAATCAATGCAACATTTATTAACTGCTCACAGTTAAATCCATAAAAATTACAAGAAATATCATTTTGTGTAATCCATGCAACAATTATTAAAATACACAGTTGAAGCAGTAGAGAGTGAAACAAGCATATTCTCATATTCTGGGACTGAGAGACTGGAGAGTCCTGTGTGGAGTCACATATTAACTGTCTTATCTTTTGCAGAAGTATAAACAAGTGTAACCAAGGAAATGATGTATAATGATTTTCCATTTTCTACATGTATTAAATGAAATGAGTGATCTTTGATTATCAAGTTAAAAGACGAATGATTGAAATATGATTGAGAACTGATAACTAAAATAAAAAACATTAAGCTTTAAAATTCTCAATCAGCTATATATGAAAGATATATAATGTTGATCAGTTGTGATGTATGAATAAAAAGAATGAAGTGATGGTTTTACAACTGTGTCTAAAAGTAAATGCAGAAAGCTGTGAATGGAATGTGTAATACTGTGTAAAGTATAACACTGAGCAGATTAGGGTGAGAACTGTAGGATGATTAGGAGTGATGAGAGCCGGCTGTGGGCTGACAGCAAACCTTTTGAAGGCCAACAAACAACGCAAGGAAGGGAGGACGAGACTACAGCCAGCTGCATGGCTATTACTGGTATCTTCAAGGCCGAAAAACAGTACCAGAAAGTCACGGTGACCATGACTAAGTATTGAGCAATAATGTATTGGGCAGTAGCATGTTGCGCAATAACGGAGAAGCCTAACAAAGGGCTGACCAGTAAGACTATCTGCACTACAAAAACAATGCCAAAAAAGGGAACTGCGGTTGTTTCCTCGCAAAAGACCAGCGAACAAGATCGGACAGAGAAAGATGCTTCAGATGAAGCAGAGGACCAGAGACACAGCCCAGCTGATTGACTGCATTAAAAAGAGGATCAACCCGTGTGCCCTGGAAGGACTGTGCCTCAAAATTAAGAATCTGATTTCATCTAAAGCCTTTTTATCCAGACAACAGAAGTGAAATTGATAGGTGAACAACTGATTGCTCTAAGGTTCAGGCTTCTGGAAGTCCTGAATCAACCTCTTTTATATCTCCAGGGTTTCCTTCAACTCTTCAGCCTCTGGAAGCTACTGTCTTCTGAGACATATGACAACAAAGTTCCTGTTTGACCAACAAAACCTGGAGCATCAGTGCCTGTCCACTTAGAGGAAGAAAACTGAAGATTAAGCCGTCTTTCCTTCAAGAAATCGCTCGTTGTTACCAGTCATCGGCCATTTTGTATCCCAGGATAGTCCACTACTACGAATCCCAGTGGACACTGTGGCTGATATGACGGGGCGTCCCGAGTCTGACGTCACAAGACACTATATAGGAAGGTGGCCTCTTTAAGGAGGCACTTTTTCATGCTGGAAACCGGACCAGCAACTGAAGCGCATCCTTCTGGAGAAAAAGTCCCACGTGGATTTTATTCATTCTCCTTCGTTGTCCAACGAGAAAACTAAGCGAATTAAGCTTACAGGAATAAAAAGGCTTGTAAGTTTTCAACTTTACCGATTGAAGACATGAGTTTAACACTTAACCAAAAAAAAAACACGGAGTTTTCAAGGAGACGCAATTTTCCTCCTTGTTTTTGTACCAGTCGACTAATGACGGTCCGTCATAATTTTTCTACCTTTCTGCCACGGAGGCCACCAAGGAAGAGAACGGACTGCTTTGCTGAGTATTCACCCCCCCCTCTGCTCAGAGGAGACAACGACAAGTAAAATCCACCTTTTATTTTTATTTATTAGGAATAGCTTCTGCAGGGCAGAGGAGGTTTTAGTGTGTTGTAGAATCGCCACTTATAGTCTAATGTGTTCTGAATTGTATGTGCATGCAACTTTTTTTAAAAACTTGACTGCTGTTGAATTTTGGAGGCTGCCGAGTCTCGCAAGTTGTGTTTTATTGTGCGAACACCTGAGCGCAGGTGCGCTGAGAAACTGGACTGCTATAATAACCTTATGGTGAAAATCAACCATTTTCTTTGTGTTCATGTTTTACTGGTATGCCACCAAAAAGGTTTATGATCCTTTGTGTGGGCTGAGTTTACAACTGTGCTTGGGGGTTTTTATGACAGCCAGTGTCCCGCTGAGCTACACTTTGGGAGGGGCGCTCCCAAAGCTTCGTTCAACCATATTCCCTTTTTATTTTGCCATAACTGCCATAACTGCTGGTTTGATCTCATACACACTCACTGCTGTTTTTATTTTGTTTAGTTAGATATTTTACCCTTTTTTTTTTTTTCTGTGTAGAACTTTGCATGTTTGATTAGGTGAAGATTACTAAATCGACATAATGAGGTGGATCCGGCTGTTGATTTAATAAATATTCACGTAGATAAAGAGTGATTTGTCAGTCAAAATAAGGTCAAAGTTCCCCACGTTTCGGCAGAAACGGTTGATTAAACAGTGACATCTAGTAATAGTTATCCATTTTTACTGAGTATTTAACGTTTGTAATTATCAAGGGGTTTAGGCTACAATTACAACACCAGAGGACATCTCTGGCTTCGATTCATAAATAAGGATTTTTGGTTAAGAAATTAATTTTCTCAAATTATGATTTTAAATTATAATCCTTGATAAATATTAATTAACCAATAATCATAATCCTAACAACAGTATGTATTTCCTCTGGTTTTCATTGATGCTGCGGTCAAAGCTGTCTTCAATAGGGACCTCTGTTATTGTTGTTATTTTTTTTCATGGTCAACGATTTCTGCACTTCCTTATGGGCCAAGATGGAAAAAATACAACTGTATAAACATGTATGTTGAACAGCGGATGATTGTGTTAAACAAAATACCTTAAAATATTTGCTGATTTAACTTACAATTGTGTTCAGAATAACAGCAGTGTGTTTAAAAACATGGGTAAAGCTCAAAAACCTTAGAATATTTTTCGTTTCCAAGCATTGCGAACTCAGAACATCCTTTAATAACATTACAGAAACCAAAGAAAAATGAACATTGGGCTGTTCAACAAAATAGTAATGTCTGCATTTTCCTTTACAAGCTTAAATATTTACTGTATAAACTGAAAAATGTATCATTCCTGTGAATCACTCAACTATTTAGCTGTATAACCGCTGTTTCTGAGAAATGCTTCAGATCTGTGGTGCAGGGAGTCGGCCAACTTCTGGCACCAATTTCTGGCTTCACAGTGTGAAGCAAACGAGATGAGAGTCAGTTATTCTAAGTCTGAGGCCATTGTTCTGAACTGGAGAAAGGTGGATTGTTCGCTCTGCATTGAGTTTTAGCCTTTGACTCAAATCAGGGGAGCTCAAGTATCTTGGTGTCCTCTTCACAAGTGATGGTAAATTATAGTGGGAGATATATGGGCAGACTGAGGCCCCGTCTGTAGTAATGTGGGCATTGCTACGGCCTGTCATGGTGAAGAAAGGGCAAGGCCAAACAGCTAACCTGTCCTCACTCCCACCTTCACATAGAGCAATGAGTAATGGATCAGTAATGATACGAATTCCTGGATAAAAGCAGCTAAAATGATTCCTTGTGTGTTACAAAGAAGAAAAAGACCAATCTTTTGAACCAAATGATTAAATGGAAGGACACCACCTCAAGTCTTCTGAGTAACTAATAGTAAGGCAGCCCCTAAAAATGCAGTGAAAATTTCTTAAACAGACCTGGTTGAATGGTGAAAAATGAGAGCTAATCATGGCCTCCATGCTCTGACAACCCTGTGTACTACAACAATCACACAGTAAAGGATTAGTCAGTTGCACAGAAACCCACACAATGTCAGAATACAATCATTAAATGAAGGTTCCTCTTCACTGCCTTTGCCCAAAATCACATAGCACATTTGCATGCAAATACTAGTGATGCTCCAAGCATAATGTTCATCTTTGGTTGACAGGTTATATTTGAAAATGGTTGGAAAGATGTGAGGAATTTCATTAAATTTTATAAGGTGAGATTTCGCACAAACACATGAAATGCATACATAATAAAGCACAATAGGTTTTTTTTCTTCTTTGGATGTGTGTGTGTGTGTGTGTGGGGGGGTAATTATTGAATGTTGTTCTTGGTGCAAAGTAACCAGTTTACATATAAGTGTATAACATTTTTGTTACATTGTCTATTTAAAGTATTCGTTGAATATATTACAATTTACTTCAATGGTGCTGTGGAGGTTAGAAATTATAAGCCTCAGCTTGTACACGTTTATGAAATTTGCACGTTCACTCATGCTTACATTGTTGTTATTGTTGTTTAAAGTTGTAGTTTCTGCTCACCATTTGAAACTTGACGAATCTAAGGAGTGAGATTGCATCATTATTTCTGTGTTGACATTTGTTGTAAATATGAATCTGAGAATATTATTTGATATTTAATATTAATATTTTAATATTAATATGTTAATATTTTATCAAATAATATTTCGGTCTGTTAAGGATTGTCCTGTGAATACCAGCCCAATAAGGCGATGGTATTAGGACAGAATAGAAAGGTGTGAGACAAGCTCTGGCATTATTGAACAGCATAAACTCTGCACATATATGGAATGAATTCACACAATTTCTTTAAATACAAGAATTTATTAACAAAAATAAGTCAACTCAAAGTCAAACGTATTTCAATCAACAAACTCTTTACTATGCTAAAACAATTAAACTAAACTACCAAGCAGAATTAAAGAATAAGGAAGACTAATAGGCTATGTACAATATCAACAAGTTGATTAAAGATGATTGGAAATCATGACCAAAAAAAGGGATGCAACATTACCATGCAATGTTTATGTTTGAGAACCAAGGATTATCTTGAATAATCTGGAAGTGAAGTTAAATTAGTCTTGAAACTAACTTAGGCAATAATCAGCAAACGTTTAGACCACCCTTCACAATGCAAGATCAGATAAAATATTATTTTAATAAAATAATGTTTTAAATAATGATCTGCTGAATAAAACCAACCTTCTGGATGACCATTTCACATCGGTGCCTAATTAGCTGCCTTTAGTTATTGAAATAATATTCGAAGAAAGATTATAAAAGGGGTATTTTGGAAAATAGACAAATCTTTCTGGAGAAATGGGGTGTTGACTTAGTTATCAAATCTAGTAAATGATGTTCAGGGACGATTATTCACTAGCTTGAAAACCAACCACCTTTCTGTTTAATAGTCTTAGTGCTACCATGTGTCCTTACCGGCTAGCCGTTGAGCTAACAAAGAAGCGGAGAGCTTAGCACCAAAATCAACACATACCTTTAAAATACCAGGGTTAATAAAAGGGTTAAAATGCCTAAGCGCGGACAGCGCGTTATGAGCAATGTTCTGGTTAAAACCACCCTTTAAATAAAGTTTATCTTAACTTTAAAACATACAAAGAACACAGAACCGGCGCGTGCCGTAGCTAGCCTACTAGCACTAAAGATAGCTGGGTTCCACAAAACAAAACTTCATAGAATGAAACGTTCAGATTATTTCATCCTAACTGTTAATCTCTATATTATTCTGCCCAAACACTTAACCTCGTGAATTGTGGTGAGGAATGTTGTCCAAGCGACGAAGTTCAAAGAAGATATCCACCGTGAACAAAAGGGTTAGCTTCCCGCTAACTTCCTCAGTTTCTCCCGATCAGAACGTGCGTTCGTTCTGTGAACAAAGGGTTAGCTTCCCGCTAACCTCCAGCTGTGGATGAAGAACGGACGTTGTCCGCTGCGGTTTCTGCCGTCTTCCTTCAGGCGGCGTCCTTGCCGGGGCCTCTCTCGAACACCGTTTGAGTCTGCGGGGCCTCGGAGAGACAGTCAGCAATGCTTGTACTTTAATTATCCCCGTTCATGAATGAAAATACCGGATACACAGACAGTATTTCATTCTACTTAACTTTGCATATGATCAATGATCGTATGGCTTTGGATCCAGTTAAATTTATGTCTTTTTGCCAGCAAAAGACATCAGCGCACTTTGTTCCCTCCTATCCCGATGGTCATCGGTGTGGAAGAGAAAGACTTGTGGCAAGGTGGGGGCTTATATGCGGAAGTGTCATCGTGGGAAGTCCTCTGCTAAAGTGAATCAAAATCGAACTGCTACATTGGATCTTTAATGTTATGTGGAGAAAATAAAACTTCCAAAAGAGAGAGCTCTGAGTATTTCTTTATATGAGTCCTTCAGTGAGGGTGCATTTTTTTAAATTCACCACTCTCAATTTATATTTGCTTTTTGCATGAACTGCTTCACCTAATAATGTAGAATGACAACTTAAAGTTTTACACAATAAAGCTGACTGCATATTTATCACAACTTTCAATTTCTACAAAGTGTGACATACATCTACGTAAGGGTGTACGATATGTAGAGTTTAATAAATATCTAAACTGTTTTAATGGTGAAGCAGCAAGCAATATCAGAACTTTTTCAAAAACGTCATGGAATTAGCTGAGCAAAGTGATAGAGTTACATTATTGGCAGCAGCAGTAGCTTCTTCTCTGTTTGTGTGATCTGATGAATTCAAGCTATCCTCTGGTTACCTTCACACAGCTGTCTGTGAAGATGTCTAGAGCACTAAGAATGAAGGAATTACAACATTCAATGAAAACCACTTAGTTTCTAAAGCAGAAGAACAACACTGTAAACTTTGTCCCCATACAATTGCCTGGTGCAACAACAAAATATGCTATGAGGAAATTGTCAAGGAGTGATATCAAAAGAGAGAGTAAACAATAAGGGTTATCATCGCACTTTGGAAAACTCATTCCAATAAATACATCCTAAGCCGAAGCCAGAATTTAGTTAATTAAAGACCATATGTACTGAGCTAGATAAGAAATATATATTAAACAGTTATGTGTGTTAAAGGAGTATTGTTTTTTTATTTTCATAGTTCAACATCAAAACTTGACATGCAGTTTTGCTTTTTTTCCAGATAGGTCAAATATTATGACTACCATTTTGCTCCAAAGTTTTTCTTGAGAAGAAACTAAATTTCATTTGCAGTCAAGAAAACAGCCAGTACAGACTGCAACATCCCGCTCACTATCACTGGTGAACCCAGTAGAGGACACAATAATAAAGAAGAACAGTTGCTATGTGTTCAAACAACCAGTTTACAATGCAAAGCAGAAGGAAAAATAAAACACAATTTTATTAAAATAAAGTTTCAAAAATCATTTGCTGAATCAGAAATAAATAACACTTTGGACAATGGATTCTTAATGCTGTGTTAACTAGCCATTAACGATTGAATGGACTAATGTACAACCAAGATGGCGGTGAAAAATGTTTTTGGACTCACAAGATGGTAGCCGGACAAAAGGTGCGGTGATGTCACATCTGAAATTAGCTGCTCAGGTAACAACAAAGAAAAAAGCAGCTGCAATGCTATTTAGCAACCCCTCTGAGGCCCACAGGTACCTTCAAATATGTGTGTTCTGTTGCGCTGGTGGCATGCTTTGGTCAATTGCAGCACAAGTATTACGAGCTGTGTACTAAACATAGCAGAACTAATGGGGGCTACCGTCTTAGCATTGGCAGAGCTTCAGCTTCAGCATCAACAGGGCTTTATCATTAGCAGCTGGAATAAAAAACAACCATCTATCTTACATTTCTAAGAGCTAGGCAGACTTATATTTATGCAAGCTAGTGAGAGGAGAGGAATGGAAAACACAGATAAACTAAACAAGCTCACGTTACCAGAGTAAAGTGGCTTTTTACCAGTCGTCATTTTTCCAAAACACAAGGAAATAAACAGTATTTAAATTGTTTTATCCTAACCTAATTTTCTCTGCCCAGTCACAACCTCTTACTGTGAACAGTTGTCATGAAAAGGAGAGAAGATCCTGGATATGATTTTAACCCACAGCCTTTTTGCTTGATTTTACACTGTATGTTGTGTTTTCTTCAAAAGAGTGTAAAACTGTCTACAAGTAAATTTTTCAAATGAATTTTCTTTCTGTTTCAAATACAAGATAGATGGACAGACAGACATACAGGTCCTTCTCAAAAAATTAGCATATTGTTATAAAGTTCATTATTTTCTATAATGTAATGATGAAAATTTAACATTCATATATTTTAGATTCATTGCACACTCACTGAAATATTTCAGGTGTTTCATTGTCTTAATATGGATGATTTTGGCATACAGCTCATGAAAACCAAAAATTCCTATCTCACAAAATTAGCATATTTCATCCGACCAATAAAAGAAAAGTGTTTTTAATACAAAAAACGCCAACCTTCAAATAATCATGTACAGTTATGCACTCAATACTTGGTCGGGAATCCTTTTGCAGAAATGACTGCTTCAATGCGGCGTGGCATGGAGACAATCAGCCTGTGGCACTGCTGAGGTCTTATGCAGGCCCAGGATGCTTCAATAGCGGCCTTTAGCTCATCCAGAGTGTTGGGTCTTGAGTCTCTCAACGTTCTCTTCACAATATCCCACAGATTCTCTATGGGGTTCAGGTCAGGAGAGTTGGCAGGCCAATTGAGCACAGTGATACCATGGTCAGTAAACCATTTACCAGTGGTTTTGGCACTGTGAGCAGGTGCCAGGTCGTGCTGAAAAATGAAATCTTCATCTCCATGAAGCTTTTCAGCAGATGGAAGCATGAAGTGCTCCAAAATCTCCTGATAGCTAGCTGCATTGACCCTGCCCTTGATAAAACACAGTGGACCAACACCAGCAGCTGACACGGCACCCCAGACCATCAATGACTGTGGGTACTTGACACTGGACTTCTGGCATTTTGGCATTTCCTTCTCTCCAGTCTTCCTCCAGACTCTGGCACCTTGATTTCAGAATGACATGCAGAATTTGCTTTCATCCGAAAAAAGTACTTTGGACCACTGAGCAACAGTCCAGTGCTGCTTCTCTGTAGCCCAGGACTGGGGAATGCGGCACCTGTAGCCCATTTCCTGCACACGCCTGTGCACGGTGGCTCTGGATGTTTCTACTCCAGACTCAGTCCACTGGTTCCGCAGGTCCCCCAAGGTCTGGAATCGGCCCTTCTCCACAATCTTCCTCAGGGTCCGGTCACCTCTTCTCGTTGTGCAGCATTTTCTGCCACACTTTTTCCTTCCCACAGACTTCCCACTGAGGTGCCTTGATACAGCACTCTGGGAACAGCCTATTCGTTCAGAAATGTCTTTCTGTGTCTTACCCTCTTGCTTGAGGGTGTCAATAGTGGCCTTCTGGACAGCAGTCAGGTCGGCAGTCTTACCCATGATTGGGGTTTGGAGTGATGAACCAGGCTGGGAGTTTTAAAGGCCTCAGGAATCTTTTGCAGGTGTTTATAGTTAACTCGTTGATTCAGATGATTAGGTTCATAGCTCGTTTAGAGACCCTTTTAATGATGGGCTAATTTTGTGAGATAGGAATTTTGGGTTTTCATGAGCTGTATGCCAAAATCATCTGTATTAAGACAATGAAATACCTGAAATATTTCAGTTAGTGTGCAATGAATCTAAAATATATGAATGTTAAATTTTCATCATGACATTATGGAAAATAATTAACTTTATCACAATATGCTAATTTTTTGAGAAGGATCTGTATTAATACGCCTACAGATATCAACTTTCTTGTAGACAGAATTAGAGTTTTAAACTTTTCAACTACCTGGTATTATTGGGCACACAGCCTCAGTGTTCTGACCTTGTATTAAGACTTGTATTAAGACATGTGGCAAAGTTTTGAAGCACATTCAAACCCAGTGTGTATTGTGTGAAGAGAAATGAGGCCTTAGAGATGAAATTCCTTACCTTGACAATCTGAGATCACTGTTTAGCCTATTATCCATGTTGTTGTTTTTTTTTTACTTTTTATTTTAGAATGTTTTACTGAACAAATCCTGACATTTATCTAAGACAGTAATAAAAAAAAAGATAAGACATACGTATACCCATACATAACTTTATAGATTCAGAACAGGGCATATGAAATATAATTTCCATTCAGCATTTGTTACAACAACCCTCTATCAAATTGCTAGATACACTTCTACACAGTGCCATTCATTTGTAAAATAGAAGTCATGCATTCCATTATATATATTTGTTTAACTGTTTCCACTCAGTTATAGTCCGAGGTTTTATATCTTTCCACTTCACAGTAATTTGTTTTTTTGCAATCAGTAACAAAATACGCATAATGTATTTATGATCTCCACTAAAAGGTTTACTTGATATGGCACCTACTGTAGTAGTAGTTTCCATGTTGTTTGAGAGAATCCACACCCAGCCCCCCATCCAACTTGACTCTCAGCATGAGCTAGTTGCAAGGTGCTGAAATCACTTCAGAAAATAAAAATAAATGACCAAAGTAGGCATGTTAATATGAGATATTAGGACCACCACATACAATTGTTCATCTCAATCACCCTATCTACATCTTCATGGCAAGACTCAATGTCAGTCATAACACTCAACACTTGTCTAGATGTAGAGTTATGAGGATTGCCACAATGGAGTCTTAGACCTTGAGGATTCTTAGGAATATATCATCTAGGCCTTCTGTCTTTTTTCCTTACTCACTCCATGGAGCTTTGCCTTTACCTCACTGGGAGTAAAAAGATAATACAATATGTGTGTATTGGGGGAGGGGTGATGGCAGGGGGCTGTTGAAGACAGGAGTTACTGGAGTATGAGCAGTGGCTGAAGTGGTGGGTGGGAAGACAGATGTTTAAGGTTGAAGGGTATTATGCATTTCATCAATGCTGTTAATAAACAGGTTGAATCTAATGGCCCTGCTATTGTTTCCAAACTGTGGGACTGGTGGATTTACAACAAAAACGCAACCAGACTGCTGCAGTGCCTCGTGCTCATGTTTTTTAGCCAGTAAAACTCAATGAATAGGTTGTGCTGTGGTGTGAAAGAGAGAACCAATCACTGAACTTCAGACAGGAGATATTTTTTTTTTCATTAGTATTTGTGCTTGAAATTAGAATAAAACTGAAAAGGCATCAAACTCCAGCAATATGTTTAACTCTTTTGACGGACACACTCTTTATCGGCCCTGCTGATATGAAGGGTTATACATAACATCCACCATGCTTCCTTTGATTTCACCATGACAGCTTCATTTTTAAAAGCTCACACATGTGAAGAACTTGGAAAGCTTAATCTGTGATTATAAATGGCCAGAAGAGGCTCAGTGAGGGGCTTTATGACTGAACTGTTTGTGAAAAGGTAATTGGTGCTATGTTCTGTTTAGGCTGAGTATGAGAAGAACACTGTGTAAAATTTCCATTTATGTAATTTATGTAATGAATCTCTTGAGCATCGCAGGAAGAAAGTTTTTTTGCATTTCACTTGAAGGCATGTAAATATATGAGTTAGACTATGCCTTTCTTTTAACTTTCAAAAACACAAAATTATTTATCCACTAAAGTCCATTACAACCAATCAACAAATACACACTGGGAGTTTCTTTGGATGCAATTAGATTGGATTTTTTTTCTGGCGCTAAAGAGAAGTGGGTCTTCATTTTAAAGTTTATTTTCCCATATCTCTGAGTAGTTTGACATAATAGAAATTTTCATTTATAATTACGCAATTTACTCACATAATTTTCCTGTCCTATTAATCTGTACAGTTTTATAATGCCAACCAGTCATCAGTCAGTCATCATCTTATATACCGCTTCTTCCATAGTGGGTCGCGGGGGAGCTGGTGCCTATCTCCAGCAGTCTATGGGTCGGAGATACTGCCAAAAATGCCGACCAATTTTGATGAATTTTATTTTACATACAAATACAATACAATAAATAAACTTCTTGCTTCTGAATGTGTTCTACAAATATGGCTTTTCCATCTTTTCTCTCTCTCTGTGTGTGTTCTGGCCAGATTACTATATGTAGACAATGAAAATAAATGTGTATATCTATATATCTATATATCTATATCTATATAGATATATAGACATAGATATATAGCAAGTATGCAAACAACCCTTTCTTTGTTGCAGACCTTAAAGAGTATTTGTAAGAAGAATTAACAACTTAGCATTCATAATAATTTACACACTAGATCTAGTATGAAGTGTATTATCATTTGTTTAGAAAACAACTTCTGCCTTGGCCCTCTCAAACAGCATCACACATTTATGAGTCCCAGATCAATGACTATTGACTAAAAGCCAACATTATTGTCTTGTAAGACATTACTGATGTACCATTACCCCAATTACAATAAAGGCAGAGGACTGCTGGTATGACCTCCTTTTTAACACAATGCAATATTGAATGAGTCAAGGTTGTAATCATGCTTTCTCACACATGACCCAGAGGCTCACTGCCTTTCCTGTTGTATTCTAATGGATTCATTAACCAATGACAATGATTTATATGTTTCTGGCTAGTACGTCTGCTTAATAGTAGAATGCATGGAAATGAGCACACATTGATATTTGCTCATATGGTTTAATGAATTCAGAGAAAAAATTAAGATACATGTTAAAGTAGCATAAAAGTAGATAGACAGCAAATGTTTTCCTAAATACCTCAACAAAATATCAGCAGCTAGTTGTACTCATGTATTTCCTGAGAAATATGATTTTCAGTTGTTTTCTTGCCTAGTCTAATTTAACAGATATTTTTGGCTTTCTTGTAAGTTGTATATTTAGGGAAAGAAAACTACAGTTGACTGATATTATTCCACTACTATCTTTAGAAATAGAAGACTTCTTTTAAATTGGTTGGTTTCCTGTTATTACTTTAAGTATAATTGACAAATATTCAATAGTGTTGAAGTTAGGGTCATTACCAAAGCTTGGTGCTAGCCTGCTTTTTTCAATTTCAACCTGGCGTGTGTTTATGTAGTCTTTTTATTCAATATTTCCCAAGTTGTGCCAGGCACAAATTGGAAAGCATGATGTTGCTCCATGTTCATTTGTTGGAGCAATGTTTTAGGTGCTAAAGCCTCATTTTCCTGTTGTAACACCCATTCGTATCCTAACCTTATCATTCTGACTAAATAGTGAGATGTTGATGATATTAAAACACCTGTGTCACTTTTAACGGCAACATAAATCTGAGAGGATGAGGACCAAGAAAGGAGCCCCGCCTCCAAAATTAACACCTTCAAGTGCAAGTTAAATTCGCAGCTGCCCACATAGAAAAGCCAAATGCTTTCGCAACAGATAAGACTAACACTGAGCTTCTAAAAAAGGCCTTACCAAAGGAAACCAACCACTTTAAATGATCTCCACAAATTTTGCTAAAATAACTTAAAATGACTAAACAAAGAAAGAAAGAAAGGGTTGTATGTATACTTCCTATATATATATATATATATAGCTAGTATACATACAACCCTTTCTTGGTTGCAGACCTAGAAGAGTGTTTGTAAGAAGGATTAACAAGAGTTTATAATAATTTACACAATGGATCAAACATTCAGCCAAAATAATAACAGAAAAGTTCATTGATGGCTAAAAAAAAGTATGTGTTTTGTTTATCAGCTTGCTAAGTTGAGTTCAAAGAGCAATGATGGAAAGCTGTTCTTTTATATGGGATATGACAGAGAAACTCAGCCTGCTCTGCCACAGATTACATTTGCAGCAGTGTGTGATAGGGATATACTAAATGAAGTGACTCTGATCCTGAACCTACCTTGTAATGATGTGTCACAGTACAGGCCACTGGCTGAAGATACAAAGAGAATCAATAAACTGTGTTTTCTAGCAGGTGGCCTTTTATCCCATAAATACTGCTAGGGAGTCAGCATAAAATTGTCAAATGCAGTATTGGAGCCCCGAATATGCATCTTGATTATGTTTGCTATTTCATTACCTGCTAGTTATGAGTCATGTTATTCTTATTTGTCTTGGTGGTAAGTCAGTACCACAGTAGAAGGCATAGGGAAGATATTTCTCTCTCCCAGGTTAGTGGCTCTTTGCTTTCCACTGGTATAAAAAAACTCCATGTGTTATATTCAGTAGAGGATTTAGTGTACTTTCATTACATTATAATGTATTTTTATTTTATTGTTGGAAAGGTAAACCACAGCCAAATTACGTACTCTTCTACAGGGATTTCCTGATATAATAATAAGAATAAAACAAGGGTCATGATTGAGGCATTTTTAAATTATCTGTACCAGACTTTACTCTAGTTGGTGCATTGTCTGTGTTTTTGTGTCAGCTGTGTCCCCCCTAAGAGCTGTTCAGCATCAGTTTGCATGGCAGTTACGAGAAGAATGACACACACAAAGCAAGTACCATACAGACATAGATCAACATGTTTGTTGTGGAAGAACTTGACTGGCCTGCACACTTCAGTATAACAGAACATCTTTGGGAAAAATTAGAGTGGGGACTATGAGCCTGGTCTTTTCGTCCAACATCAGTGTGTGACCTCACAAATTGAGATTCACATAAACACACTCCGTAACGTTCTGGAAAGCCTACTCTTAGGAGTTGAAGCTGTTATAGCAGTAGTTGGTGGGTTAACATCATATTGAACCCTATGGATTAAGAATGGGATGTCATTCAAGTTCCTATATGTGTCATGATGTAGGGTTGTTTGGTTTTTGGTTTCGGGGTTTTTTCTTATGTTTTTCACTGTTCAAGTTTTGAATCACGTTTCTGTTTATTTTCCTGGTCATGCTTTTGTTTTGTCGTCTTGTTCAAGTTTTGTCAAGTTTGGTTTTCGGATCTGGTTATGCTTTTGCTTCATGTTTTTCTAGTTTGTGTTCAAGAGTCTCTGTTTTGCTCCAGTCACGTTTTGTTCTGTTAATTAAGTTTATTCAGTTCACCTGCTTCAAGTTAATCTGTCTCCTTACTCCACCTGGTTTTCACGCCATATATTCACACCTGTTCTGTTAATCTGCGCGGAAACATCTTTCACTCTCATGCTCATGTCTTGCTCATGTCTTGTTCTCTAACCAAGTCTTGTCTTTTTTTTTGATCATGCCATGCCTGTCTTGCCTGCCCGTTTGTTTTGTTCCTGCCTCCTTCTGGGAGTGAGTTTTTGTAATTAAACCTTTTTTTTTACTTACCATCACGCTGCCTGCTCGTCTGCATTCTGACGTCCAATTCCAAGTAAACCGTGACAGAACCGTGACAATATGTGTATGAAGGCAGATGAGTGTATACCTTTGGCAATATGGTGCATGTTACATTTTAACAGGTTAAAACAGAAATAACATGCAATCAATAGCAAAGCACTGTAGCTAACCACTAACTGCTGCAGAAATGTTTGTAGGAACAAAAAATGAGTTCATTGAAGACTCTAGATGATGGTGTCTAAGAAATATCTGTTGCTTTACAGAAACATTGGATGTAACACAGACAAAATGTAATTTTACTGCCCGTCAAAGTTACTGGAGTATCAGACTGAGACTCAATTTTAGCAAATGCCTGTTCTTAAATGACTTTGATTGTTTCAAGGACAAAGAATCTTGATGTCCCTACTGTGACGTGATCGTTTTAAAAAAATATATACATTTTAAATATAGTAAATAATGATCTACCAGTCCTGTCCACAACACTGGTGGATTTTCAAATCAACCTTTCTCACATCTCACAGACGTGTGACACTGAAATCTGCTATTTTCAATATGAAATGTTTATTACAGTTGTGCATTGTCAGGTCCATACATTCCAATTAATCCTAACCATTGAACAGTGTAGTCAGATTCAGTTATTTATTCAAATTGGATAAAATGTTTTTCTATCTAAGGAAACCCAGTAGATTGCATCGAGTCAGAGATTTGTAGCATTCACTCCTCCTGGATGAGCGTGTAGCGACAGTGGACAGTCACTGGCGTTGACTTTGCAGCAATCCCTCATACTGAGCATGCATGTAGTGACAGTGGAGAGGAAAAACTCCCTTTTAACAGGAATAAACCTCCAGCAGAACCAGGCTCAGTGTGAGCAGCCATCTGCCACGACCGACTGGGGGTTTGAGAGAACAGAGCAGAGACACAAAGAGAACAAAGAAGCACTGATCCAGGAGTACTTTCTATGGGAAGGAAAAGTAAATGTTAGTGGATGTAGCTCCTTTAGTCGTTTCATCTAGAAAAAAAGAACAGATAAACTGAGCCAGTTTTCAAGGATAGAGTCTGAAAGAGAGCACAAATAATTAGTTACAGTAAAAACTCAGTCAATAACTATATCTAGGAGAGAGAAAGGGTTAAACACTGAAAGAATGGGCCAAGTGGATCATCTGTAGAAGCTGAGCATTAAGTTGTTGCCAGCAGAAGCTTGGACGATGCCCCTCTCCAGGCAGGTGTCACTGGTAGCCACAGAGTCAGGCCAGGTGTAGCTTCTAGGAAGAGAAAAGAGTTAAAAACTGAAATAATAGCAAATAATGCAAAATTGGAGAGTAGTGTGAGAATGTACCGAAGAGGGGGAAAGTGGTCATTATGTCCTCCAGAATCCTAAGCCTATAGCAGCATAACTACAGAGATAGTTTCAGTTTATTTATTTATGTAGTGCTTATTTACAACAATGTCGTCTCAAGGCTCCCCTTAAAAGGTCCGGAACGACGCGGGGCCACCAGGGAGGCCAGACCAAACCACCGAGTGCCAGAGCCCGGCCACCCCCGAACAGGCCACGTGTAAGGGAACTAAGTAAAATAATAAACTGATAAAGTTTGTCCATCTAGAATCCACTGATGGCCATTGTTATACTAAAAACCACAAGGATCGGGATACCTCTCTCTGTCTGACTAATTATAACCATTGGAAAAGAGAAGGGGTCATACAGGTAGTAGAAATGGAGGGTGTGTTTGCACCTCAACCATAACTGAACCGGTTTAGGCTAAACCTGACTCCCCCTTACTCCATCCAACAGAGAGGGAGAAAGGTGGAGGTAAAAAATAAGGAAGATAGCCTATGCCACTAACTATAAGCTTTATCAAAAAATAAAGTTTTAAGCCTAGCCTTAAAAGTAGACAGGGTGTCTGTCTCATGGACCAAAACCGGGAGCTGGTTCCACAGGAGAGGAGCTTGATAACTAAAGGGTCTGCCTCCCATTCTACTTCTAGAGATTCTAGGAACCACCAGTAAACCTGCAGTCTGAGAACGAAGTGCTCTGTTAGGAACATATGGAACAATCAGATCTCTGATGTATGATGGAGCTAGATCATTAAGGGCTTTATATGTGAGGAGGAGAATTTTAAATTCTATTCTGGATTTAACAGGGAGCCAATGAAGGGAAGCTAAAGTAGGGGAAATATGATCTCTTTTTTTCATTTTCATCAGAACTCTTGCTGCAGCATTTTGAATCAGCTGAAGGCTTTTAACTGCATCGTGTGGACATCCTGATAGTAAAGAATTACAATAGTCCAGCCTTGGAGTAACAAATGCATGGACTAGTTTTTCAGCGTCACTCCTGGATAGAATACTTCTAATTTTGGCAATGTTCTGGAGGTGAAAGAAGGAAATCATAGAAACCTGTTTAATATGGGATTTGAATAACATGTCCTGGTCAAAAATAACACCAAGGTTTTTTACTTTATTACCGGACGTCAATTTAATGCCATTCAGCTTAAGTGATTGACTAAGCAGTTTCTTATTTAAAGACTCCGGTCCAAAGACAACAACTTCTGTCTTGTCTGAATTTAGAAGTCATCCAAGTTTTTATGTCTTCAAGACATGCTTGTAGTCTACCTAACTGGTTGGGCTCATCAGGATTTATGGATAAATAAAGCTGAGTATCATCAGGGTAACATTGAAACTTTAACCTATGCTGCCTGATAATTTGACCTGTTGGAAGCATATATATAGTAAAGAGAATTGGCCCAAGGACTGAACCCTGTGGTACTCCACAATTAACCCTGGAGTTTAAAGATGATTTATCATTTACATGAGCAAACTGGAATCTGTCAGACAAATAAGATTCAAGCCAGCCTAGCACTGTTCCCCTGATCCCTACAGCATATTCCAGCCTTTCTAAGAGAATATTATGATTGACTGTATCAAATGCAGCACTGAGATCTAACAGGACAATTACAGACACAAGTCCATTGTCTGAGGCCATAAGAATATCATTGGTGTCTTTCAGCAGAGCTGTTTCAGTGCTATGATGAGCTTGGAAGCCTGACTGAAACTCTTCAAACAGGTCATTGCTGTGTAAATGCTCACACAATTTATTAGCAACTATTTTCTCAAGAATTTTAGATAAGAATGGAATATAGTATATAGGTCTGTAATTTTTCAAGTGATCTCGATCAAGCGAAGGTTTCTTAAGTAAAGGTTTAATTACAGCTAACTTAAAACCCTGTGGTACATATCCATTTAGGATATGGATAGATTAATCATATCTAAAATGGGGCTGGTAATCAGAGGGAACACTTCCTTAAATAATTTGGTTGGGATTGGGTCTAACATACAAGTTGAAGGTTTAGATGAAGCTAATATTTCTGATAACTCAGGAAGCTCCACAGGATCAAAACAGTCCAAACACAAATCAGGTTCTGCAGTCATTTCCAATGTTGTCTCTTGCTGAGGATGAAGTAATCATCTTCGGGAGTATGTCAAAGATTTTATTTTTAATAGAATCAATTTTATTTAAGAAGAATCCCATAAAGTCATTACTGCTGAGAGCTAAGGGAATAGATGGCTCAACAGAGCTATGACTCTGTGCAAGTTTAGCAACTGTACAAAAGAGAAACCTAGGATTATTCTTGTTTTCTTTTATTAATGATGAGAAATAAGGTGTTCTGGCTTGGCGAAGTGTCTTTTTATAGAACAGTAGGCTATTTTTCCAGATTAAGTAGGAATCCTCTAGGTGTGTAGAGCGCCATTTTCTCTCCAATTTTCTAACATTGTGTTTTAAAGTGTGCAGATCTAAATCAAACCAAGGAGCCTGCCTCCTATGAACAATTACCTTCTTTTTCAAGGGGGCTGCCTTGTCTAATGCACCACGCAATGATGAAGAAACACTGTGAACAAAATAATCAATTTGTGAAGGGGCAGAAACAAAATTATTGCCCTCCACTGTGCTTTTCTGTGATAATGAGGAAAAGTGGAACAGATTCTTTAAAGGTTGTTACAGTATCGTCTGATAATGATCTACTATAATGACATTTTCTTTCAGGTGTGGAGTACTCTGTTAAATTAAACTCAAAGGTTATTAAACAATGGTCAGACAGGACAGGGTTATGAGAAAATATTGTTATGTCTTTACACTCATTGCCATATGTCAGCACAAGGTCCAGAGAATGAAGACAAAGGTGGGTAGGTTTGTTAATGCTTTGTGCAAAGCCAATTGAGTCTAAGATAGCATTAAACGCTATATTTAGGCTATCACTTTCAGTGTCAACATGAATGCTAAAATCCCCCACTATAATAACCTTATCTGTATTTAACACTAAATCAGATAAAAGGTCTGAAAACTGATCTAAAAATTGAGAGTAAGGACCTGGTGGACGGTACAAGACAACAAACAGAAGTGGTTTTATGTGCTTTACAATTTGGAGGAAAACTAAGGATTAAATATTCAAAAGAGTTTAGCTATTGATTGGTCTGTGACTAATCAATAAATCAGACTGAAAGATGGTTGCTACTCCTCCTCCTCACCCAGTATTTCAAGGAATGTGAAAATTTAAATAATTAGTAGGAGTTGACTCATTTATAGTAACATAATCCTCTTGCTGCAGCCAGGTTTCTGTGATGCAATATAAATCAATCTGATTGTCACAAATCAGGTCACTAACTAGCAAAGTCTTTGAAGAGAGAGATCTTATGTTCAGTAAGCCACATTTAAATGTTTTATTTTTATTTTTAGTCTGAGTTGTGTTTATTTTTATAAGATTTTCCTGATGCCATGCTTCTTTCGTAAAGATCTTTTGTGGCTTGCCCTCCTTGTGATAGTTGCCAATAATTGTCTGCTGTCAAGTCAGCAATTTCCCTATAGTTGTGTAGACCACAATGTATCCATAACATTTCTGCATTTAAAATCCTTTTTATTAGATTTATGTAAAAATAGATTTTTTGGGTCTTCATTACATAATGATAATAAAAAATAGCATTACTTACACTTGATGTATATTGGTGTGTGTGTGTAATGGATCTATACAACATATAGTATGAGTTTCAGTATGATCTGCCTGGAGGTCAAGAGTAGAAGATGGAAGGTATAAAATGGAGGACCATACATTGCTCCTTAAAGGGATAAGACAGCCAAAAACAACGGGACCAAATGGGAAAAAAAGTAATTGATAAATTTGTAAAGATTTTAATTTACTGTGAATACTACAGGAAAGGAATATGATATTCCACCAATCTGGCATGCAAGTTCGAGGGCAGTGTAACCTTTTCAGACCTGCTGTTGGTGACATTTCTCTTTTATGAGTAAACATTTTCAGAAACACCTCCTTGAACTGCCACCTTAACTTGGTGGAGGGGTTTGAATGCTTGAATGATCCTAGAAGCTATGTAGTCTGGGGCTTAAATGCCCCAGGTAGGGTCTCCCATGGCAAACAGGCTCTGGGTGACAGGTCAGACAAAGAGCAGTTCAAGACGCCTTCATAAGGACCAAAAAATTGAGGCATGTGACGTCGCCCAGTACGGCAGAGCTGGGGTCCCACCCTGGAGTCGAGCTTTGGGGCAGTACTCGTCGGAGAGCGCCTAGTGGCCGGGTTGCTTCTTGCGGGACCTGGCCGGGCCAAGCCCAAACGACAGATGCAAGGCCATCCCCCACTGGACCCACCACCTGCAGGGGAAATCATGAAGGACCAATGCAAAGAGGATCGGGCAGCGGACGAAGGTGGAGACCTCAACGGTCCGATCTCCGGGTGCTTAGGCAGGCTCTAGGGACAAGGAACTTCACCTCGCTGGGGGGAAGGACCCTGAGCGTGTGCAGGAGGTCTAGAGATAGCGACTAGAAATAGTTGGGCTCACCTCCACGCACAGCGTGGGCTCTGGAACCCAGCTCCTCAAGAGAGGCTGGACTCTCTTCTACTCTGGAGTGGCCCGTGGGGAGGTGGGGTGGGTTTGCTTGTTGCCCCCCAGCTCAGCTGTCTGGGCTCAGGTACAGGTTTCTGGCTGTCGTTTCAGCCTACGGTAGTTCGGAGTACCTGGCCTTCTTGGCGTCCCTGTCAGGGGTGCTGAATAGGGCCCCTCCTGAGGACTCCGTTATTCTGCTGAGGGACTTTAAGGCCCATGTGGTAAACGACAGTGACACCTGGAGTGGCGTGATTGGGAAGAATGGCCTCCCTGATATGAATCCGAGCAGTGTATTATTGGACTTCTGTGCAAGTTACGGATTGTCCATAATTAACACATGTTCAAGCATAAGTTTGTTCATCAATGCCCTTGTCCTTTGTCCTTGGCACCAGAACACCCTAGGCAGGAGATTGATGATGTTGTCATGTCTTCAGACCTGATAACAAATGTTGGAATGAGTGCTTCTAGGATTTCCTCAATCCCGCCATCACACATTCTCTGGTGGAAGCAGAGGCTGGGGACTTGGGGTTGGACTCTTTCATCACTCAGGCTGAAGTCACCAAGACGGTTAAAAAGCTCCACAGGGGCAGGGCTGCGGGGATGGATGAGATCTGCCCTGAAGCCTCTGGATGTTGTGGGGCTGTCATGGTTGACACGCCTCTTCAACAATGCGTGGTGGTCGGGGTCAGTGTCTATCAACTGAAAGACCGGGTTGGTGGTCCACCTTCATAAGAAGGGTGACCAGAGGGTGTGTTCCAACTATAGGGGGATCACACTCCTCAGCCTCCCTGGTAAGGCCTATGCTATGTTGTGGTGAAGAGAGAGCTGAGCCGAAAGCAAGCTCTTGATTTACCGGTCAGTCTACGTTCCTACCCTCACCTATGGCTATGAACTTTGGTTCATGACCGAAAGAACGAGATCCCAGATACAAGCTGTTGAAATGAGCTTCCTCCATAGGGTGGTTGGGCACTCTGGAGATAGGGTGAGGAGCTTGGGCCATCTGAGAGGAACTCAGAGTAGAGCCGCTGCTCTTCCACATCGAGAGGATCCAGTTGATGTGGCTCGGGTATCTATACCGAATGCCCCCTGGACGTCTCCTTCGGAAGGTGTTCCAGGCACGTCACACCGGGAGGAGGCCTAGGGGATGGCCCAGGACACGCTGGAGGGACTATGTCTCCCAGCTGGCCTAGAAACGCCTTGGTGACTGGGGATAGGTTGGGGTGTCTCTACTGAGTCTGCTGCCCCCGCGACCCGGTCCTGGCTGAAGCAGAAGATGACAAGTACGAGTACATTTTAAGGAAAGTGAGGGAACCTTTAATAAAAGCACATCTTATGCTATAAGTTGTGTTGCATATTAAAATTATGCTCTTTATCAAACAACAACATAGTGATAATAGAAAGCCTTAGTTATTTGACTGGCATGTCAATTATGATAGCGTTTTTGATCAAAGGCGTGTTTGTCAACTAGAGAATTTTCAGCATGATTAGATCAGCAAATTATCTCAAATTGTGATAGAACATTTTTTGATTGATAGCATGCCATTTAATATTTAGTCCCTTTGTCCAATTGTCCTCAGATATAATAAGTATTTAAATTTAGCCTTTAAAAAACTTTGTTACCTGATGTTTGGTTATCAGGATTTTAATCAGCAGATTACCTTCTCCTTTCTTGGTGATCATCTTCTGTGCTGTCAGACTGGTAATAGCAAGCAGTGTTTGACCTGAGGGATGTGTCTCATCTCTGTGAGCGGGAGCTGACAGCAGCTTAACTCTAGTGTTAAGGTCTGTCTTTGGATGACAGAGAAAGTTGAAGGAATGCTGCTGAACATTTTTCCAGACTGAAGCAGCTTTTCTTTTTTTTTTTCTCTTTTTTTTTCATAGCCATCAATGAAACCCCTCTACATTATTCCTTTCCATGTTAATATAAAATACATACAACCTGTTTTACTTTATATGTGCTCTCTCTTTTTACGCTTCTGTCTATTTTAGAAGTCTTCTTATAGCTTTATATTACTTTTCCCATTTTGCTGTAGTTTATCGACTTAGATGAGAACTTTTAATAGAATTTTCAGCGACATTACTTTCTAACTTAAATCAAGCAATACAAATATCTGAAGTTCAAATAAGAAAGAAGCTAGATGAAAGAAAGGCATTCAAGCAGGGAATTTCTTTGAGCTTTGGTCAGACGCTTTATAAATAAAACAAGAGAAATGATGGCACATCAGATCCTTAGTCTTTTCCCATTTTTAGACACAAAAAATGCCAGCTAAATTGTTATGTCGCTCGCATTTAAAAGTGTGTAAAAAGTTTTAAAATAAATAAATATTCTATCACAGAAGCATAATCTGACAATGAAAATGTAAAATGTAGAAAATTCCATCCTTTAATTTAAGTAATTGTTTTTCCACAGAAAAAAAGAAAAGCAAAATCACATCAATGACAGAAGTGTACATAGAATATCTAAGCAATAACAAATCAAAATTTAATAAAAAGACCAGAATAACCTCTCAAACAATCAATGGTTTAGATAATTAAAACACAAAAACGACACTGGTGTGTGCACAGTGTCAAAAAATTGCACAACTATTGTGATTATATCTTTTTATACAATTTCTCTAGATTGGCCTGAGTCCTAGCTTCTGTTCTCCTTTCTTCAGCACGCCCTGCAGGGCTTGGTAAGATTTAGGTCTAGAGATGGAGATGGCCATGGAATTAGGATGCGTTTTAGGAGTGTTTTTGAGTCTGGTGAACCAGTTCTCTGTTTTTATTCAGTTCTATTCAGCTTATTTATATAGTGCCAATTGATTTGATTTGGCCATATATTTGAATCATAATCTTGTAAGAGCCAAAGACCACCCCTTTTCAGTTTTCTGGCAAAGGCCACTAGATTGTTATTTCAAATAGCCCGGAATCCCAAAAAATCCATGATGCTATGTGGTCTAAAAAGGTTCCTAGAGTTTTTGGAAAAGATAGAGGCCCACAGTATAACTGATTCTCTACCATACTTAACAGTGGGCATGAGTATGGGAGAAATGTACTGCCAAGAGCACATATTTTCAATTTGAGAGCGGGATTTCATTCTGGTTGTACTCAAACATAGTAATGCTTGCACTCAGAAGTAGTTATGCCTGCACTCAAAACTTGCATAGATAATTCTTCCTTGCATTCTTCACTTGAAATGTTTGTTGCAAAAAGTTTAATATTAGTTCAACCTTACCAAAGCACACAGTTTACGTTAAAATATTGGTGGAGTTAACAGACTTCACATTTTAACATTTTGTGTAGTAGAACATTAAAGGCTTTTTCTGGGAATCCCTCCAAAACAATCAGTAAGTATGTAGATAGTCTTTAATGGCTTTCATGGAGGGCAGTGCTTTATCTCTGCTGCTATTCCTCCATCCCACAAAGCAGATGTTCTGACATTGCTCTCCTTTATTTGATCAAAAATGAAGCGATACGTTTTTGTGGGATTATACACTTTAACCTTTGACTTGTTGATGGTGTTCTCTTTTTTATTGCACCTAATGTGTTTTTTTATATGTGATGTGACCAGTGTCTGCAAACCAAATTGCCCTTCAGGGACATTACAGTTTCACCTTAGCTTAATTTATGTTAATCAGCCACTCTAATTGCCCTGAGGTATGGCTGCTTCCTGAGCGTCCTTGTGCATCCCTAAAGGGGTTGTCTGAGGCACCAGTTATTATGCCACTGGCGATTTTATTGGAAAAAAAAATGCACTAAAACATGAACCTATTTTAAGGCTTTTTTTAACATATAATTAGCAGGGGTATTAATATTTTTTTAAGGTACTGTCTATCTAAAAGTGTATGATGAAATTTAAACCATTTAGGTACTATTCTGCATGGCGGTGCAGTTAGTAGCACTGTTGCCTTGCAGCAAGAAGGTCCTTGGTTCGACTCCCAGCTGGGGGTCTTTCTGCATGGAGTTTGTATGTTCTACCCATGCATGCGTGCGTTCTCTCTGGGTACTTCGGCATCCTCCCACAGTCCAAAAACATTACTGTTAGATAAACTGGTCTCTTTAATTGGCCTTAGGTGTGAATGGGTGTGTGCATGGCTGTTTGTCCTGTGTGTGTCTGTGTTGCCCTGCGATGAACTGGCGACCGGTCCAGGGTGTACCTCGCCTTTTGCCTGTAGTCTGCTGGAGATAAGCATCAGCTTCACTGTGACCCTGTATGGAAGAAGCGGGTATAGAAAATAGATGGATGGACTTAGTAATTCAAACCTAATTAAATTCTAGCATTACATTTTACTGTTGCAAACTTTACTAAAACAACTAATTTTCCTTCTACATTTTCTACAGTCCTCTTTGCAGACATAAAAATGGCACTCAGTATATAGTTGAAAGCCTCCTTCACTTACAGTGTACTTCAGTTTGAATGCCAGACTAAAAAGCACCAAAGCTTTTATTTGGTTTAGCGGTGATTGCATAGGAAGGAGAAAAAAGATATGAAATGTAAGGTGAATGCAGCTCGACCTGAACAGATGTGAGTAATTTACAATTTCCCATTATTTTCCATCCCAAATGTGTCACTGAAGCAGTGTGTCCTCCCTCAGCAAGCTCGAGGCCAGACCCACCTCCACTCAGTTTCAGGAAGAACATCTGAGCCCTTTCCAGAGAGATATCTGCAATCAGTACAGGTAATACTGAAAGAAAATAGTAGAGGCTGGTGAAACTGCATCTATACTACTGTTCTGCAGAACCCCTTATCTGGTGAATTAGAATAATAACCACTTTGTGTATGATTCATTCTGACTGAAAATGCACTTTACCTTCACACACAGAACATTTGAGACAGCATGCAGTGCTTACTTAGGAGAGGTGTGTGTATACACATCATAGCTCTGCACATTTTTGTATTATGCCTGTCCACTAAAACCCAAAGTTTCAGAATGTCAGCATGGCCTCTTGCAACAGGACATCATGCTCTGTCATATGGCATATAGGCTACAGGAATGGTTTCAGAGGGACAACTACAAGTCTGAGGCCTGAACTCTAAATTCCCAACATCTTAATCCAATCAAGCATCTGTGGGACATGTGTTGGAAGCCAAGTCTGATCAATGGAGACACCACTTTGCAACTTACAGATCATAAATTATCTACTGCTAACATGTTGGTGCGAGATATCACAGCATACCTTCAGGGGTGTAGAAGACCAATAAACTATATCCTCCTACAACAAAATTTTGAAGACTTGTGGAAATGTTCACCTTTTAAAATTGTGCAAAATGTATTTGAATAATAGGTTACTATGTGGAATTGTATTGTATCAGGTTTAGAAATCAATATGGATGTTGTTATGCAGTATGTACAAATACTTGGTGTAGATTGTACATCCAACTGACAAGAACAAGAAAAGATGGGTTTTTAGCAATATTTTTGTCAAAACTAATGGATCTAATTATCTTGTTTTCACAAAGAGAATTAATAATTCAATTCAATTCAATTCAAATTCAATTCAAAAATACTTTATTAATCCCAAAGGGAAATTAAATGTTGTTGTTGCTCATTATGAAGGTTTCCTCAAAGAGCCGTTGTAGATGCTGATGGCTGTGGGCAGGAAGGATCTCCTGTAGCGCTCTGTCTTATACAGATCCTTCTCAAAAAATTAGCATATTGTGATAAAGTTCATTATTTTCCATAATGTCATGATGAAAATTTAACATTCATATATTTTAGATTCATTGCACACTAACTGAAATATTTCAGGTATTTCATTGTCTTAATACGGATGATTTTGGCATACAGCTCATGAAAACCCAAAATTCCTATCTCACAAAATTAGCATATCATTAAAAGGGTCTCTAAACGAGCTATGAACCTAATCATCTGAATCAACAAGTTAACTCTAAACACCTGCAAAAGATTCCTGAGGCCTTTAAAACTCCCAGCCTGGTTCATCACTCCAAACCCCAATCATGGGTAAGACTGCCGACCTGACTGCTGTCCAGAAGGCCACTATTGACACCCTCAAGCAAGAGGGTAATACACAGAAAGAAATTTCTGAATGAATAGGCTGTTCCCAGAGTGCTGTATCAAGGCACCTCAGTGGGAAGTCTGTGGGAAGGAAAAAGTGTGGCAGAAAACGCTGCACAACGAGAAGAGGTGACCGGACCCTGAGGAAGATTGTGGAGAAGGGCCGATTCCAGACCTTGGGGGACCTGCGGAAGCAGTGGACTGAGTCTGGAGTAGAAACATCCAGAGCCACCGTGCACAGGCGTGTGCAGGAAATGGGCTACAGGTGCCGCATTCCCCAGTCCTGGGCTACAGAGAAGCAGCACTGGACTGTTGCTCAGTGGTCCAAAGTATTTTTTTAAGATGAAAGCAAATTCTGCATGTCATTCTGAAATCAAGGTGCCAGAGTCTGGAGGAAGACTGGAGAGAAGGAAATGCCAAAATGCCAGAAGTCCAGTGTCAAGTACCCACAGTCAGTGATGGTCTGTGGTGCTGTGTCAGCTGCTGGTGTTGGTCCACTGTGTTTTATCAAGGGCAGGGTCAATGCAGCTAGCTATCAGGAGATTTTGGAGCACTTCATGCTTCCATCTGCTGAAAAGCTTTATGGAGATGAAGATTTCATTTTTCAGCACGACCTGGCACCTGCTCACAGTGCCAAAACCACTGGTAAATGGTTTACTGACCATGGTATCACTGTGCTCAATTGGCCTGCCAACTCTCCTGACCTGAACCCCATAGAAAATCTGTGGGATATTGTGAAGAGAACGTTGAGAGACTCAAGACCCAACACTCTGGATGAGCTAAAGGCCGCTATTGAAGCATCCTGGGCCTCCATAAGACCTCAGCAGTGCCACAGGATGATTGTCTCCATGCCACGCCGCATTGAAGCAGTAATTTCTGCAAAAGGATTCCCGACCAAGTATTGAGTGCATAACTGTACATGATTATTTGAAGGTTGACGTTTTTTGTATTAAAAACACTTTTCTTTTATTGGTCGGATGAAATATGCTAATTTTGTGAGATAGGAATTTTGGGTTTTCATGAGCTGTATGCCACAATCATCTGTATTAAGACAATATAAGACCTGAAATATTTCAGTTAGTGTGCAATGAATCTAAAATATATGAATGTTAAATTTTCATCATTACATTATAGAAAATAATGAACTTTATCACAATATGCAAATTTTTTGAGAAGGACCTGTAAATATCACACAGTGATTTAAAGAATATTCCCTAGAGACACTTAGGGCTTTGGGGCTGGGAGAGACTCTGCTGTCAGGAAGCAGTGCACATCCCAGCCACAACCCCAATTTCAATGCACTTTAAATATACACATAACCACTCACAGCAACATTTCACATTATCACAGACACACATACAAACACCATGGTGGGGTGAGGTGGCATGGCCCTCTTTTGTTCCCGACCCTTGCTTCCGGGGGTTTGTGAGGGCACCGTGCCACCATGGGGACCAGGTTCCAGGCTTGGCCGGTGTGGTGGGGGATGGCGCTGTGACTGGGTCAGGGGCGTTCAGTGCCCTATGTATTACCCTGTGCCTGTTTGGCCTGGTGGCTGCTGCTCTTGTGCTTTACTGAAGACCTACCTCTGCGTGGGGCATATGGCTGCTCTAGGATGGTGCCTTGTGTCTCTGTGCCTGACACAAGGCACCATCCAGAGCCATGTTCTTTGCTGCTCTTCAACGCTGAGGGTTGCAGGTTTTCGACCGTGCTCACCACTCTGACACCAGTGTATCTCCAGGTGACAAACTGCCTCACAAATACCCAGTCAACACAAATATTCTTACTTCTACACATACGCACACCCAGAGGAACACACACATCTACATACCCATGTACTGACACAAAAAAAATCCAAATGGTTGAAGGTCATCCAAACACAGGTTACTCTTAGAGCAATGTGGCCTGACTACTTTAATTCTGGAAGCACTCTTGATTTGATAAAGATAATCATGCAATTAGGATTCCATCTTGAGATATCTTTTTTCTAGAACATAACTGTCCTGACACATGTAGGGTTACCAGCTTCTCTATACGGTATGACAGAATTGCTAATACAGGACATGAAAAACACCCAAAACTGTTCAGTGTAATAATTAGCCAGTTTAGATCTGTTCAATCTAACTATTTTAGATTTTGAACAAGAGATAAGCCAGATGTTTTTAAAAAAATAAGGAAATCACCCTTTTGTTTAACATCAACCGGAAACTCCAGTGTCCAGCTTTCTGTCTCAGATTTTTAATTGCTCAAATAAACACAGTGGTATATTTACGTTTTATTTTTTGTTTTGTTTTTTTAAATTTTTTTCCACACTTTTTGACATAAATAATTTTAAACACATAATTTAACATTCAGCTGGTAAGGCAAATGTTATTAAGTACATTTTTCAGTCAATTATCTAAAACAGATGCAACATCCATCAACAGCTACATCTGCTGTTTGTTGTTATAATTCAAAATGTCTCTATTTTGGACAGTCAACACCAATTATGTCATTACTTAGATTTAATCATATGACATTAATTATTAGTTGGAACAAATTTTTCACTCAAACTTTGCTTATATTTAACAGAAGAAGATGGAAGTTATTTCATACGAATGTGTCATGCATCAGGCTGTGTGAGCATTACATGTGTGGGTGTTTCAAGCTTCCTAAGAGGACATTGTGACAGGCTGTGTTGTTTACCTCATTGAACATGAGATTGAAGCACTAAATTGAAAGACAGGATTACAGGGGAAATCCGGATAGAAATCAGGGGATGTTTGCTTCAAAAGGAGCCTGGTCAACAAACCCCGCCCCTTTCCCGTCTCTGTAGAATTAAAGCCCTTCATTCCAGCTATTTTTCTTAAACCTGTCAATATATCTACTATTCTTTTAAAAGTATGGTGTGCAGAAAATAAATATTTCCCAGTCATTCACAGCTGAATCAAATCTAATATCTTCCTCTAAACAGCAGGATTTTCACTTTCACTATCTCCTAAAGGGGCTTTTTAAAACATTTATTTGACTCTGCTTCTGGAATGGCTTTGAGATTAGGCAGCTGTTCTGATTGTAACTTCAAATTATAGCTGGGAATTCTTAGGTTCCAGAGCAGATAAGTCCAGCTGAGTTGACTTTAGCAAAAAAAAAAAAAAAACACCGCCCCAGCTGAAAAGGTAAGCACCGCTGTTACCAGATATCTAAGGTTATGATCAGAACATACATCCCTGGAGAATCTGAAGTAAAGTCCTCTAGTGAAAAACTACACAAAGATGATCTTTTATGATCATAAATGGCAAGGACAACATACATGGCTGTTTTTCTTAAAAAACAAACAAACAACATACGACACATTGTTTGGCAGTGCTAAAAACATGATCCTTCCATCAGTGTCATGTAACACCTTTGAGCTTCTAACTTCTAGAGCTCGCAAATAGTGCCACTATACTCAAGGTTTGCATGCTAATTTGGATGGCCACTGTTTGAAAAGAGTACTAGCAAAGATGCTTTATGATCCTTGATGTTGAAATATGACGATATGAACAGCTGATAGATGCATTCTAAGATGTCGCTACACTTTCTGGCATTGAGTTAGGGTGACATCTGTGAGCCAGACATCCTAGGCAACTGCCACATCTGTGTGTGCTATTGATGATGCACCCTTGTAAAATATATTGCATGTGTATTGGGATGAAGGGTGTAAAAATTGCAGCCTGCTACTGCATCAAGTTGAGGTATATTACTCTTGCTGTTAGGTAATCTTTGTACTCCTGGTAAAGAGGAACACTTCCACCACCGACTGGTTCTGTTTAAAAATTCTAGCTCAGAACCTGTTGGTCCATTGTTATTATTTCATCACAGCAGAGACCTCTATTGTTTCCTCATAATATATGGACAATAAGAAAAAAATGGCTCTTTTTACAGATTCGTCACTGATGAATTATGTTGTTGCTTCAATATTTTGTCTTATTTTATCAAGGCAAGCTTGCTTGCAATGAAATAGATTCAAATAAATTAAGAGGAATTAATCAAATCGAGGTGTGTGTTAAAATTAACCCCTTTCTAAAGTTTGAAAAGTGGGTTGTCAGGGTAACGGTGGATTTACATAATTAAAGTGCTGGTTGCCTGTGTTTGTTCTCTTACTGGATGATTCGATAAGAAAACACACATTGAGCTTTAACGTGTATAATTCATTTAAAAAAAACATTCTCAGAAGTACTATATATTATCAGCAGTTGCAAATAGTCATTTAAAAAGTAAATATAAGAAATACAAATTGTAATATTATTACTCTGTTCAGTGATTCCCAATGTTTTCTGCAATTATCAGCACCCACAAATAGTCTACAGCCCTAAAAGCTGTTTGTGATTGTGAACACACTCTTACTTGCACACAACTGTGGTATAATAAGTGTAATTCATCAAAAATGTATTCAAGATCAGTTCTCTTCCTATAGGACAACTGAACAGCTTGATCTTGAAAAGCCCCATCTCTTGTGAGATGTGAGCTGTGATGTTTGTGAAACACATTTAGTTGCAGATTGTTTTTAAAGGGTGTTGCAAGCTATCTTCAAAGGCTTTGGAGAGCTGAAAATAGGAGTAGTGTAAAAGTGCATGTTTGACCAGTGTGGCTGCAAAGCAGGCTTTTTGTGTATTTCTGACTCAGAATCAGCTTAAAAAGAGGCCGGCTCATCGGCATAGTCGAGCTGATATAATTGTGATCCTTTGGATAAGTACTTATTCAAACCTGTGATAATGCACTTAATTCTGTCTGAAGTTTATTCCAGATTTCTAAACCGCTTCTAATATATACTTTTAAATGCCATGTGATATTGTTGTTAACTTATCTACAGTATTTCTCATGAGGCACCATTAAATCCACTTTAGCATTTTCTCTTTCTTCTAGAAAATCCTTTTTTTAAATGTTTTTTTCCCTGAAAAAAATCCTAAAAGATAAAAAAAAAACATTAAACTAAAAATTTACTTTATATACAATTTAAATGGATTAATAGTGCAAAATCTTTTGTAAAGCAAATAGCCATCTTTACACTTGCTGCTGCCTAAAATAAATGCATAGAGCAGTAAAACCTAAGTCACCCTTAGATAAAACATAGCTTGTCAAGCTTTATAAATGCACAATGTATAAAAATCACATTGTTTTATGTTTATATTAAAGAATCACAAATTCATTTATACTTTTAAGTTTTTGAACAAGCGACAACACTTGAATAGAACCAGATAAATTTTGTTATTTTCATTTTTAAAAGTAAAGAAAACAATTAATGACCAAAACACATCTTTTCTAGCCCAATAAATCAAAAAGCCAAAACAACAATAGCTTATTTTTTTGGACAAGTGCAGTTGTGGAAATTAAAGGCAGATATTGAATGAAAAATGTTATTGTCATACCTGCTTGTGTTTTGAGTTCTTGAGTTTGTGTTTTGTTATTTTGCCTGGTCTAGTCTTTGTTTTCTGTCTCCCTGCACCACAAGCCCAAACCTGTTCTGTGATTTCCCCTGATTGTCTGGTCACATGTGTCATTAGTTCCCCCTGCTGTCCAGTTTTGTATTTAAGCCCGTTTGTTTTCCTTTGTTCCCTGCTGGTTCCTTATGTGTTGTTTGTGTTTTGTGGCTCGCCTGGTACCCTGTCCGTGTCCAGCCATGAACAATAAGTGACGTCTTACCTGCAAACTTCGGGCTTCAGGAGTTCTTCCCCGCATATTGGTCCAACAGAAACCCTCAATATGACAGTTACCAATAATATATAATGATAATCAGTCAAATATCATTAGCAAAGGATCTATTTGACTGTTATTTAACACTGGATGTGGTATCTGCTTGTTGGTTTTGCTGCAAAGCCTCAGTGTATGTCTTTTTAATGCAAAACAACTATCTGTATTATCACTCTACTCTATTATTTTTCATAAAACACAATCATTTGTCAAAAATAGATCTGTGTTTAACATCAACATCTGATGCATTCAGAAATTCATTAATAAAGTACTTCTCGCATTGTGTTGGACATTTGAAAAATTCTGACGACCTCTTTGCAGTGACAAAGTCATGTGTCCCCTCTGATCTGATGGTTGCCTTAGAGATTTGGAGATCCCAGGTTGGAATCAGCCCTGTGTTGCTGAAGGCTATTCTCGGAATATAGAAATCCTTCTCCTTTCTATTACAGCTTCTACATTATTTATCTCTATTTCATTCAGATAATGGGCATGTAATTTCATTCCTGCTAAAAATACCTGCATAGCTTTTCTACAGTTACATATTAAACAACATAGTGGAGGATGTGTGATGAAATTCATTTTAATTTGGCATCGAGGAAAGCAATGAAAAACAAAATGATAGCTTAGCAAGTAATAACCCAAATGAGTGATCACATTAAGCTTTCACAGAGATGGATTCATCTTCACTTGAACTGATTAAGCCTAGGACACAGGGGCTGACAGCAGGGAATAATCACAGTAATGCTAACACGGAAGAGAAAGGATTGCTTCTTTCCAGGTCTCTGTGCTTTAAAAGGATGCTGAAAATCTTCCTGCCTCATTCATAGGTGGCAAAATCCCCTTTCAGTTCATTTTATAATGATGAGCTGAAGAAGTAAAATAATTTATTTTAGCAAAGAAAAAAACTCACTGTTAAGATTAAATTTCATAATCCCTTCTCACTGAATAATTTCCCAATGACAGATAGGAGATTATTTTCAATGAAAATGGTTACTGGAAATATCAAACAGCATGGTTTCGCTGGACCTAGACTAATCCTTTCTATCCAACTTACTTTCTAATATTTTTATTTAATACCCTGGTTATTATTTGTAGCAAGGCCTATACTGCGATGGCAACTGCATCAAAATAATATGGTTTTTCCCTGAGCTTCATATGGAAAATAATATTGTTTAAATGTATTTGCATTGCAAAAAAAGGAGAAAATATTGAAGGGGACCTAAATGATTCAGAGCTGAACAGAAGGCAATGATTCCTGTGATGTTGTGTGTTAAATCTGCTTTTAAGTTCCTTTTTAGGGTAGAAAAACTACTGCTTGAATCTTAAAAGCAAAGTGTTTTCCATTTGATTTCAGTGTATCAGTATTTTATATATATATATATATTTTGCTGCCCTGCGATGGACTGGCGATCTGTCCAGGGTGTACCCCGCCTCTCGCCCATAGACTGCTGGAGACAGGCACCAGCTCCCCCGCGACCCACTATGGAATAAGCAGTAGAAAATGACTGACTGACTGACTGACTATATATTTTGTAATAATGGTTAAATATAAAAACATGTTGCAGACATGGGAAATGGAAAGGTGTATTATATACTGGCAGTCACTTTCTAGGTTAGAACACAATATATAAACCACAACATTGGTTTTGGTAAAGAATGTGATGTTCAAATATCACTCCACTTTAAAATATATTTAGTTTAACTATGCTGCAGAACATTATTATCCCCTCTCAAATTTACTTTCAGCTCCTTGCTCAGATTGTTTTCTCCATTAAACCAACCTTAAAGAGATGGTCCAAAGTAGGATTATGTGGAGAATGTGCAGTCAGTATCCCACCTGCTGTGCATAGCTCATTTAAAACCGTTTGAATTAGGGAAGTGAAACCATAAATATCACACTGTGGAAGGAAGCCATAGCACCCAGAGAGAACCCACGCATGCACTGTGACGCCAGGCCGAAATTCGAACAAGCACCTTCTTGCTGCAAGGCAACTGCCACAGTGAAGCCCTAAAACAGGACCAACTGACCACTTAAAGAGGAACACGGTGGTCAGTTGACTCCCTTATGACCAAAAAAACCTACCTGAGTTTATTTAGATTTTGTGGCTGTAGAATAATGACAAAATATATCGTGACAAGACAACTATAACCTATTAAAGTTATGTAGTATTACTGTTGTTTTAATGACTGTGCAAAACTAGCCTGAATGGCAAAAAAAAACAAAAAACTTTTTGCCAACTCCGAACTGTACTGGTTTGATGGTAAGAAGAAGGTTAAAAGTGACACATTTACAGATATACGCTAATTTGTGAATAAAGTGATGACTTATATCATTTTTTTCCAACTTTTTATTTTTGACAAAATGTAAGAGATAAATGAAAATTAGTTCAAGTGGGTGCTGTGAAGTTATTTTATGATGAATTAATTTATGATCAAAGTTTACTACCTTAAAATTTTTTAACAGACTGAACTGAATTTAGATCTAGTTCTTGTTAGAGTGAACACAACACTGATGACACTATTAATTTGACAGTTTTGAATAATTCCTGTTTCAGCAGCGTTAGCTTTTTCAGATCTTTAGCTCTTAGAGGTAATAATTAAAAAATACAAATAATTTTAAAATAAATTTTCCAAACAATGAGGTGCAAATACATTTAATGACTTACGTGCTTCCCAAACAGTTGTGAGTTTTTTCAGATGAAGGATCATTGTTTGAGTTGGAATGGAGGCTGTTTGATGCAGTGTGAAGGTGGAGAAGGGGTTATTTTACTGAAGTGTGTGTAGGTGTAGGGTTCATGAAAAACAGAAGTGATTTAGTAAGGGAGTAAATATTTGAATCCCGAAGTATAGCACATTGACAGACTATGCATTTGTAAGCTTAGCTAAAAAATTTTTTAACTCTGAACTATAGTAAATTCTGGTCTACAGAGCGCACCTGATTAAAAGCCGCATGCTCTAATTTAAGATTTGTATCTGAACCATGTTGACGGCTGTAACGCGAGTAAATTTAAAAGTGTTCATGTTAATACATCAATGATTACTAAATTAACAATTAGAGATGAATGATTTAAGACATATATATATACAGTACAGACCAAAGGTTGGGACACACCTTCTCATTCAAAGAGTTGTCTTTCTTTTCATGACTATGAATATTGTAGCTTCACACTGAAGGCATCAAAACTATGAATTAACACATGTGGAATTATATACTGAACAAAAAAGTGTGAAACAACTGAAAATATGTCTTATATTCTAGGTTCTTCAAAGTAGCCACCTTTTGCTTTGATTACTGCTCCGCACACTCTTGGCAGTCTGTTGATGAGCTTCAAAAGGTAGTCACCTGAAATGGTTTTCACTTCACAGGTGTGCCCTGTCAGGTTTAATAAGTGGTATTTCAAGCCTTATAAATGGGGTTGGGACCATCAGTTGTGTTGTGCAGGAGGTGGATACAGTACACAGCTGATAGTCCTACTGAATAGACTGTTAGAATTTGTATTATGGCAAGAAAAAAGCAGCTAAGTAAAGAACAACGAGTGGCCATCATTACTTTAAGAAATGAATGTCAGTCAGTCCGAACAATTGGGACAACTTTGGAAGTGTCCCCAAGTGCAGTCGCAAAAAACATCAAGCGCTACAAAGAAACTGGCTCACATGAGGACCGTCCCAGGAAAGGAAGACCAAGAGTCACCTCTGCAGCGGACGATAAGTTCATCCGAGTCACCAGCCTCAGAAATCGCAGGTTAACAGCAGCTCAGATTAGAGAACAGGTCAATGCCACAATGAGTTCTAGCAGCAGAGACATCTCTAGAACAACTGTTAAGAGGAGACTGTGTGAATCAGGTCTTCATGGTAAAATAGCTGCTAGGAAACCACTGCTGAGGACAGGCAACAAACAGAAGAGACTTGTTTGGGCTAAAGAACACAAGCAATGGACATTAGTCCAGTGGAAATCTGTGCTTTGGTGTGATGAGTCCAAGTTTGAGATCTTTGGTTCCAACCACCGTGTCTTTGTGCGGTGCAGAAGAGGTGAACGGATAGACACTACATGCCTGGTTCCCACCGTGAAGCATGGAGGAGGAGGTGTGATGGTGAGGGGGTGCTTTGCTGGTGACACTGTTGGGGATTTATTCAAAATTGAAGGCATACTGAACCAGCATGGCTACCACAGCATCTTGCAGCAACAAGCTATTCCATCCGGTTTGCGTTTAGTTGGACCATCATTTATTTTTCAACAGGGCAATGACCCCAAACACACCTCCAGGCTGTGTAAGGGCTATTTGACCAAGATGGAGAGTGATGGGGTGCTGCGCCAGATGACCTGGCCTCCACAGTCACCGGACCTGAACCCAATTGAGATGGTTTGGGGTGAGCTGGCTCGCTGTGTGAAGGCAAAAGGGCCAACAAGTGCTAAGCATCTCTGGGAACTCCTTCAAGACTGTTGGAAAACCATTTCAGGTGACTACCTCTTGAAGCTCATCAACAGAATGCCAAGAGTGTGCGGAGCAGTAATGAAAGCAAATGGTGGCTACTTTGAAGAACCTAGAATATAAGACATATTTTCAGTTGTTTCACACTTTTTTGTTCAGTATATAATTTCACATGTTAAGTCATAGTTTTGATGCCTTCAGTGTGAAGATACAATATTCATAATCATGAAAAGAAAGACAACTCTTTGAATGAGAAGGTGTGTCCAAACCTTTGGTCTGTACTGTGTGTATATATATATATATATATATATATATATATATATATATATATATATATACCGTAAATTCCGGTACCTGATTAAAAGCCGCATGCTCTAATTTTAGAAAGAAAACCAATTTTGTACTTGTACAGCCCACACCTGATGTTAAGCCGCGGGTGTCCCACGTTGTAATACGATTTACACAGAGAGATATTACACGTGAGGAATTGTTAACGTTTAACGTTTTCTGTATGGTAATATAAACAAATGCAAATTGCAAATGCTTTTTTTCAAACAGTGGCTAACACGGCTACCTTTAAATATACGTACGTTATCAGTGACACACAAATTTCGTTGCTAATGCTTTTTAACTGAACAGTGCACTGACAACATTCCAATATCTCCTAACTGATAAACACTGCAGCCTACCAGGTCAAAAGTAATGGATCGCCTTCTACATCTTCTTCCTGCGCACTGAAACCATCAAAGTCCTGTTCTTCAGTGTCCGAATTGAACAGCCTCAAGATGTCATCAGCCTCTTCGTTGACGTTCTCACTTGAGCGCACCTGTTCCCCTTAATCACGCAGCAGTCAAGCCTTTCGAAACCTGTTGGTGATTTTCCATGTTGATGAAGGTGAATATAACTGACTGATTTACAATACCGGTAATTGAATTGTGAAAGTGCTCTTGATTTATCGCACAATTTCATTGGACCTCTGTGAACTACTCATCAATCTGATTGGTCTACTGTTACCAGGCAAAATGTTTTTGGCGGCATGAAAGAAAACATAAATTAGCCGCACTGTTGTATAGGCCGCAGTGTTCAAAGTGTGGGAAAAAAGTAGTGGTTTATAATCCGGAATTCACGGTACAGAAATTCTACATAATAACATAGAAAAATGTTGCCCATAAAACTGTTTTGAGGTGGAAAAAATTGTTAAGCTGTTCCAGTACAAACTGGCTTTATTTGATTATCCATAGATGACATTTAATTCTTTAGCAAGAAGAAGGTTGTTGTTTTATGTCAAGACACCAGAGGCTATAGATGACGTAGGATGGAAAAAAATCTATCTCTGACTGCATCTTTGTTTGAGCAGTTGACATTTGAACAGCAGAGGCTGATTTAAATGTACACTCGTCATGCTAAGCATTAAAACAGATTAGTTGTACATGAGTTACATAAATGATAAAGCTCTGAGCATTGCAACAATGTAAAACATGCTATAGCATTTCAACCAAGACCTTCTATCTACACGGTATACTGGGGCTGCAGCCTCAGTGGTCCTGCAGTCTCTACAAATGTCAGGCCATGGAGCTGAGTGCAGGTATTGTGTGCTGTGTGAGTGTTGCCCAGAAACATGATGTGCGCTAAACTTGTTTAAACCTTTACTGTTTCTCCTGTGTGCTGCTCTAGAGTCTCCTGATTCTGTGGTCATTATGACAGAATGATCCGACAGAATGGCGCATTTCCAGAACATTTTCACTTAACAAGGCATCTTGCTCGGCCAGCATAACTCTGCACTTCAGTCCCTAGAACAACATCAGGCATTCACAACCCAAACCTTGGTGGAGATCATCCGGACAATCCGGAACCATTGCTTGATGACGACACCCAGCCCATCCACAGCTCCTCCTGCCATCTGTCCTAACCTGGTTCCTAATCAGACCATCTATCGAGGTATTTCACCACCTACACCTGAACCATTTTTTTGGGGACCTAGAAAAATGTAAGGGGTTTTTACTCCAGTGCACATTGGTGTTCCAGCAAGACAGAAGTTATTTTCCAGACGATAGTAGCAACGTTGCTTATATTGTAGGCCTCCTTAGAGGCAAGGCTTTAAGATGGGCTGAAACCCTAATTGATGAAGTGACCATTCAACACTTCACTTTAACCACCTTTTTGGATTTATTTAAAAAGACATTTACACTGAAGCACAGTGATAAGACCTTGACCCAAAAACTATGGCACCTTCAGCTTCGCCAGCATTCCGTAGCTGAGATGACCATCGATTTCAGAACACTAGCTGCTGAATCAGGGTGGAATGAGCCAGAACCTAAAGGGTGTTTTTCATAATGCACTTGACGAAAGATAAAAGATGAATTAGCCAGCCGTGAGAAACTTGAGACTCAGGATGATCTAATAAATTTGTCTATTTGTAAAGACAATAGTCTCAGAGAGAGATAGTGGGAGAAGAATCAGTCCAAGAAGGAACAATCATATTTCCAGACTGTCCCCTCTTCTTCCGCACCTGAGAGAGAATGTGCAACTCATTCACCTCAGACCGAACCCATGCAACTGGGTCGAACCAGTTTTACCCCTGCTGAAAGAGCTCGATGCCTTTCTCCTGGAGATGTCTGTATTGTGGTGAATTGGACATTTCCAGATTCCAGATTGCCCCATTCGCCCAAGAGAGAGCTCCTTAAGTGGAAACGGGGGTGATTTGTTGAAGTTGCTTGACCCGTCAGTTCCCCCTCTGCTACTGACAAGTCAAGCAGCTTCAACAAATCACCCCCATTTCCACTTAAGAACTCTCATTTGTTTCGAACAAGACCAGTTTCCAGTCCAGGCTCTTATTGACTCAGGAGCAGAACAAAACTTGATCAGTTCTGAATTAGTGGGGAAATTAAAGATTCCCACTACCAGTTTAACTAAATCATTAAAAGTTTCAGCCTTAGATGGTTGCCCGTTAATAACAGTCATTCATAAAACTCATCCTCTTCACCTGATATCCTCTGGCAACCATCATGAAGAGATTTATTTTTTCATGTTTCCTATCAAAGAAACCCACATAGTTCTGGGTCATCCCTGGCTAAAGCTCCATAACCTTCATTTAAACTGAGTCGAGTCCCATATTGAGACGTGGAGCAAGTTTTGTTATTCCTCTTGCCTTCATTCTGCTGCCGTATCCTGTCCTGTTTTCCCTGAAAACCCTGAGCAACCATCAGGTCTTAGTTATGTTCTCCCATCGTACCATGATCTAAAAAGGGTTTCCAGAAAGATAGAGCCCTGTCTCTTCCCCCTCATCATCCCTATGATTGTGGAATTGACCTGCTTCCTGGAGCCCCATTACCTTCAGGTCAATTCTACAACCTGTCCGATGCTGAACAAGAGACTATGACCAACTCCATTAACGACTCACTTAAAGCAGGCATAATAAGACCCTCTGCTTCTCCTGTTGGTGCCATATTCTTCTTTGTTAAGAAGAAAGACAACACTCTGAGACCTTATATTGATTATGGAGGATTGAACCAGATCACCATTTAAAATAAGTATCCACTTCCTCTCCTGGCCTTTGCTCTGGAAACTGTCCGGCATTCCACAATCTTTACAAACTCGATCTCCGTAACACCTGGATCGGATTAAGGAAGGAGATGAATGGAAAACAGCATTCAAACCCCCCCTGGGACACTTTGAATGCTTGTTCATGCCATTTGGCCTAACCAACACACCAGCAATCTTCCAAGCCATGGTAAATGACGTACTCAGAGACTTCATCAATGTTTTTATATTTGTATATTTGGATGACATCCTTATCTTTTCTAGAGATCTGGTGTCACACACTGGCCATGTCAGACAGGTCCTTCAGAGACTTTTGGAGAACCGCCTTTTCGTTAAAGCCAAAAAGTGCAAGTTTCACGTACCCACCATAACATTCCACGGTTTCATCTTAAAGGGTGGACAGGTCAAGGTGGATCCCAGCAAGATCAAAGCTGTGGCAGAGTGCCCCACATCCACAACGAAAAAGGAACTTTAAATATTCCTGGGTTTCGCCAGCGTCTACTGATGTTTCATCAGAAATTACAGTCTCCTCGCCTCTCCCCTAAACGCTCTCGCATCCACCAAAGTACCTTTTCACTGTAACCCCGATGCAGAAAAGGCTTTCCAGACTCTCAAAGAGAGATTTTCTTCCTCCCCCATCCTGGTTCACCCTGATCCCAAACTCCAGTTTATTTTAGAGGTCGACGCCTCCAATACTGGGGTTGGAGCCGTCCTCTCCCAGAGATCTGGTCAAATGTGTATGTTTGCAGTTAAAAGATGTAAAGATCCACTGGTTGCTGCCATCTCCGAACAAACAATTGAAGAACAAGACTAAGTGAAACACAAACTCCATTCCCTAAAAGGTTAATGAGCTTAAAAACTTTAGCCAGGTTTACTTTTTCCAGTTTTGCTATCAATTATGTATAAGAGTATACCATTAAATTTTTAAAAGATGTATACAAACTCAACCAGAGACAGGGATTGAAGAAAACGGTTGGCTCAGCTTTTACACATTTATGTTTGCCTGAGTTCTTTTTAACAATTTACAAAACATATATGCATTATAAATTATTAAAGCTCCAGCTTTTAAAAAATAAATGCTCTGTTTTAAAAGTTATACATTCATATTCTACAGATGTTTACCAAGTGCAGACTCCTAATACTAGCTGATGTGTGAATGCATGATGAACCCTGAAAAGGTCATCAGTCATTTCCAACGCTGATACACAAAGCACACCCTCAATCCAGTTAATAAGGCACCAAATGTAACTAAAACAGCACTCAATTAACTTCCGCATTATTGGTCTTCCTGCATAAAGAAACAGGTTAATAGATTTACATTCAACTTCCAAAAACCTAATTAGTGTGAACATTTGCTTTTCTCAACTACATACACATCAGACAGCACTCGGCACAAACATACAGAAATAGAAGTGCTGGAACACAAGATAGGAGGGGCAGAGAAGATGCCTGAGTGAGTGTGTGATGTTAAGGGAGCGGAGTCATTCTGAGCATTTGCTGCTATCTCACAGCCTATTCCCTTACATTATACTCCCAAGATCCAGCCACACGTTATGTAAAAGATGTTCGCTTTTTGAAAGATCAACAGACTAGACCCTTGATGACATTAATAAGGAGTCGGTAGCTGAAGAAGAGACACAGCAGCAGGAGGAGGGAAGGAAACCAGTTGTTCTGTTGATGTTTGTGCTGCTACAGTGCCCCGGGTGGTCAATCAGCGAACATTTTGTTATTTCCTGTTATAGGAGTGTTGCAGGGGAGCAATGGCGATGCAGTCATTTATACATGAGTCTGAAGCCTCAGTTAGCATAATTGCAGAATAAAATAATATCACTAGTGAGCACAAAGAACTTTGCCATTACGTGCATTGCAATACAAAAGATGAACATGTTTTCTTTCCAAATGTTTAGGTTTCAAGCCTTCTTTACATTAGCTGTATTTTGCACACAGAAGAGAGAAAGCATCTAAATTCAATAGTTTGGTAGGTGCTTTTTAACAAACTTATTAGCAAATTTTGAGAATTATTTTTATATATAAAAGTTCACAATGCAGGCATTTCTACAGTGGTCAGGCTTGAAATATAGAATCCACAGCAACCAAAAAATAGATTTTTTGCAAAGGAACCCTGCACACACCATGAGGTTGAAAGGCTCATATTGTTAATATTTGCTGCAAAAAAACACCAATGATTATGAGTTTCATTGTATGAGTCATTCCAAGTTAAATTTTCCTCCCTGTAGGCTGTGAACATCCAGCTCCTCATTTTCACAGTGAGAAAAATCACAGCAGCTGATGCTTCTGCACAAATACAGTGCATCTGTTGGTAGCTCATTTCCATGCGGCTCTTTGGATTGGGGAGATCCGATGGTCTAAATGGGTTTTATGAGAGCAAACTTGATTTCATGCTGAAATCTTATGTGCAAATGTAAAGCCTAATAGCACATATAATGGCTTGTACACTTTTAAAACAGCTCATTTACTGAAGCCATGTTTGCAAATGCTCACATTTACTGATTTCTGTATGTTTGCAGGGAAATATGAGATTGCATTCCTGTGGAGTACATTTCTTATGCTGGTGAAGCATTTGTGTTGAACAACTACAGAACCTTTTTTCTCTTAGTCTTTCATCAATCGAACCTCACCTTTGAATGCTACGAGTGAGAAATGACCCACTGTGCTGCATAAGGGACATGTGGTGGTATTAAAAACATGCAGAGCCTTGCAGAGCTGCACTGTCTGTTCATACCATACTGGGCTTGCTATAATGTTACTTATCTGACAAAGGGATTAGTGTTCAGCAGAGCAAAAACACCATTTAGCCATGGTCAGCTGGGAGGGTGCTAGAAACCCCTGTGTGATGCATTGGCTTTGTGATCTCTCAGCAAATGAAGGCAAACAGGGGAGGTGTGAATTTGCATCATTACTACAACATGCTTTCACTGGAAAAAACAGTATGGATAGAAAAGGAACAGTGCAGTGCAGTGGTTTAACTTAAAATTCTTCGTTGTCCACGATGACAGAACTGAACCTCAAATGTATTCCTTATCTATTTGTATTATTTTCCACCCATTTTCTATACCCACCTATTCCTTGCTGGATCATATAAAGTCTGGTGCCTATCTCCCAAAGTCAAGTCAAAGTAAATTGACAGGGCAAGGAGAGGATTATTCAGAGAAACAGATGGTAACGCACCTCTGAGGAAGCTGCAAAAATCCACAGCTCAGGTGGAACAATCTGTTGACAGGAACACTGCTGGTTATGTGCCCCATAAATCTGGCTTTCATTAAAGAGTGGAATGAAGAAGGGCATCATAAGGTGTCATGTTGGCATCTTGTGAGAACCTTGTGCAGGCAACAATTACGGACAAAAGAGGGAAGTTTAAATTATTTATTTGTACAAGCAAGGAAGTAAATCTTTCCTCGGGGTTCAGGAACGGGGGTCCAGGACAGCAGTGAGGAAGAGAGGGTAAGTGGTTACTGGATAAAATTGATTGCGTTTGATAACTGATGAAGATGATAAAGATGAGTCATTGGTTCTTACTGTTTTTGGAAATGGTGGAGTTCCAGGAGGGAGGTGAGTATATTCTCAGGAACTGAGGTTGGCAGGTTGTGGTGACAGTGCACGTTGGAACAGATCCTTTGTTCTTTGTTTCAGGAGAAGATGGAAATGACGGTGGAGTTTTAGAGGGTGGGGAGGCAAGTGGTGACCGTGGAATTGTGGAGGAGTCCAGACAGTAAATCCAGGTGAGCAGCCAGAGTAATGGTGAGGAGATTAACGGAGGAAATCTTGGAACGAGTTCTGACGACAAGAAGGCAGTGGACTGAGATCCAGGAGCAACTGTGGACTGGAAGCACAAGTTTTCTGTAAGGAGGACGGTAAAGCAGAGACAGACTAGCTTACTGTACAGTTGCAAGGGAGCATAGGAATAGCACAAGCAGCAAATTATTACCACTCAGTAAGTGGATTGCAAGGTATGCAGGTCACACCTTGCAATCGAAAGAGGTGAAACATACACACACACAAACCTGAACATAGTCCTGCAGATCTGACATAAGGAGTCTCATTTGCAGTTTTCCGCAAGCAATTTAAGAAACACAGCAAATGTGGGAAAGAAGGTGCTCTTCCACAAATTGAATGTTTCGGTCTACATTCCTAACAGTACGAATCACTCAAAGCAGACCATGTTTCCACCATGAAACCTAGTGGTAGAAGCATCATATTGTTTAATGTGTAAAAATGGTTCAGTCAAAGTTCATATCAAATCCAACTTAGAATCTGTGGCTAAATTTAAAAGTTGACGTTCATAGATGCTCTCCCCCAATTTGACTGAGCTTAAAATATTTTGCAATGCTGGAAGAGATAAAAGGTAGTTCTACACACTATAGACTCATGTAGCTAAACACAAATACATGCTACATTTTTCACATTTTTATTTGTGAAAACATTTGTAAAATCAAGCTTCATTTCCCTTCTACTCCATAATTATGTACGCCTTTGTGATTGTCTGTAAAAACCTAATAAACTACACTGAATTATTAGTTGCACTTCAAAAGTTCAAAGTTCAATGAGACAGTTTAATAGGGTATGGATACTTTAGCAGGGCACTGTATGAGTGCAACTGTTTTTCTATGTGGTCTAAAACATTGGAGCTATCTGTACTAATTTGGTCAGACTTTGTGGGATAATTATGTGGGGCCAATTTGCTAAATTATGAGTTTTTGGAGTGTTTAGACTTTTCTTTTTATTTGAGTCGGTTTTTTATCACATCTCACCAAATAATAACCTATTATCTGTTATTGCTTTTAAGTTAAAATCAAACTTGGCCCCCTCACCCAGATTCCACCAAATCTGTAGAGTGGTTAGTGGTGGTGATGGTTTTTGACAGAAAACAAATTCTACATAAAGTCTCAAGCAATCTTAGGCCGGCCATGATGTTAAACATCTGTTTTGTATTAAAATTAGGCTTTTAGTGATGTTGAGGTAATGCACTGCCTCTGTAGTGGGTTATCAGCACACACAGAGCAGTAAAGACATGTCTGTTAAAAACAGATTTGCTTTAGATTAGAGGCTTCATTAACACATCTGACCAACATCAATAAAGAAAGATAACGGTAAAATACATTACTGCTTTGCAATATAAGAATACTACAGAGAACACACATTTAACAGAAAAAAACAAATAAACCAAGTAATCTATGCTACATTTAAATTCAAAGTAAATAATGTCTTTAGAGATTTTCAAATTCAGAACTGTATTAGAAAATGATGCAGTATTATTAATTCTCTTTTCTTTAACACATATAGAAGTTGTTTAGGTTGAAGTTATAGTTGCAGTGATCTGCTGAGCCTCCTCAGAAAGCATTATGTTCACAGAAACTGTCAGCTTCCATCTTTAAAAAGACAGTTAGAAGGTTAATCTGTGAATATCTTGGACAGGCCCTCCAAATTAAATGAACAAACATTTTTTTTTAGGTGTTTAATTCCAGCGTTTAACATTTAGGCTACTCTGGAGAGCAACATATTATTCAGTCTAATGGTCCCAATTGAGACCACTCTTGAATGATTTGGGGAAAAAAAAGGAAGACACATAAAGGCGCTGTGTTCTTACAGAAAAAAAAAGTTGATTATGCCTACTGTCAGTCCCAGCCCTGTACTAACCTGAACTGGAAAGGCTGAGTGCTAAAAGGGTGGTTGGTGAATAAATTAGGCCAAATGTATAGAACGAACCTGTTCCAATTGTGATCAGCACTGTTGCTCTATAGCTACATCTGAATCACAGCTGTGTGATGTTTGTATTTTCTCTCAGGGTATTAGAGGGAGTATTCTTACCACTGTCCAACACTATTCATGTTAGGGTTCCCTGGTGAGCCTAAATTGTCTTTTGGTTTGTATGTATTATTACCTCTTTGCCATCTCTCTGTTTTGGCTCTCCAATGACAGCTGGGAGATCCAGCCCATCAAACAGCCTTGAACAGGATTACTAAGCAATAGCAAATGGGGGAAAGACGAAACCAAACCCACAATGCTACCCTGTTGTTCATTTTACTTTTTCATACAATCCTCAGTTAACTCTGAGATGTTTTGGTCTCTCCATACACTCAAATGTGTAATACAGGAAAACAGTACATAAGCTGAAAAAAAAGTTTTCTGCATTATTTTCATTGATTAAAAAATAACTATTTAAATATATAAAAATAAAAAAGAACTATCAATGTTTGATAGAGCCGCACTTCTCTACAAAAAAATGAAAAAGTCCTACATTTCAATAGAAAAAATGTGTCGGAGTTCTGGGAGTTTTTCTGTTCACCTGTTTTGCCTGCTACTAACCACACCCAACCTCTAGATGACACCAGACGCACGGTAGGAGCTGAGCTCCCAGGTGTTCTCCATCAGCCTCATCAGGAGAGGAGCATAAGAACCCAACGCTGCCAACACTCCAGTGCCTGAGTGTTAACCTACAGTGGTAACTAGCTGGCCAAAACAGAGCTCGCTGTGATTATTCTGAGTACTTACCTTCTCGTGTCCTCCTTCCTAGGCTACCTCCAGTCCTGAGCTTCTGTATCCAGTCTGCTTATGCAGAGAACCCAGGTCAGCTCTTTGCAAGAGAACTTCACGGATTATCTTCTCAGTTGGCTGCATTCTGATTTCCAGGCTCCTCAGGCTTCCTGCGAACGAACCTAGCTCACCCTCAACTGGGCTCCCCCTCCAAGATAGCCCACCTGGTGCCACCTCTATCTCAAGAGCAAGAAAGGCAAGATTACCTGGACCACTCACTTACTGGACACACTCCCAGAGTTTCCATCCATCTTTCTCCCCATGGTTGATCTTCAAGTCACCACCTGTAAGCGAAATATATCAAGATCAACAATCCTGAATTATGTCTGCCACTTACCATTGATCCTTCTCCATACAGCCGCGAGTTCCTTGCTTTCCAGCATTCAAATACTTCATAATAAACTTGTTAAAACGTTCCTGTTTCCTGAATGTATTTCTGCATGTGGGTCAAAGTAGCTAGAAAAACAATGACACCATGCTGGGAAAATTTGTATTTGTCCCTTTTCCGATTTCATCTGTTTTTGTTTTATTGTCACAGCTTAATGTTTTATATTCAGTCAGTCATTTTCTACCGCTTATTCCATAGTGGGTCGCTGGGGAGCTGGTGCCTATCTCCAGCAGTCTATGGGCGAGAGGCAGGGTTCACCCTGGACAGGAATGTTTTATATTCTCAAACAAAATTTTAAATCAAAGCTCACTAAACATGAAATACAAAATGCAATTTTCCCACAATGATTTCTTTCATTAAGGGATAAAAGCTCTCTGTAAAGTGTGAAGAAGTATTTCTATCATGGTTCTGGGGAACTTGTACCTGTTGTATATTTTTAAATAAGTTAGACTTCCACCTCTGTATGACGATCATTTGCTAATTGTCAACACTGTGTGGTCTGCAGCAAATTTAGGATCAAGTACCTGCCTGCTTTGTTGAAATCTTCAGAAAGGAAACAAATTGCCGGAGATGCCTTTATGCTTCTCTAAGGAAGGATCTTTTGGAAAGCAACAAAGCTTCACAATCTCTCCACAGTAGCTCAGACAGATCAACTGCACTGTTGATACCTGCTTGTCCCCCCTACAGTACTCGGCTGTGGACCTCCTCATGCTGTTTCCTGAATTATCCTGGCTCTCCAACACCATACTTACCACATTTGCCTCTGGGCTCACCGACATCCACTCCAAAGTCAGATACTCACCCTTTGAGGAAGACTGTTTCTTATGCTCACAATTCAATATACATTTGATGACAATATCCTTAACCCTCTTTTCTCTTTGCAGATACATGTAGAACAATATAAGAAATCAACACCAAAATTAACAATTTGGTTAAGCTCCTTTTTTTTTTTTTTACTTATCTGACTTGCTCTCCATGTTGGTCTGAAAATTGCAATCACAAATGACAATTTCCTCCTAAACCTAGTAACTTGTGCCACCCTTGGCATCGACTGCCATCAAGTGCTTGTGATGTGGAGGAGTTTCTGCGTAATCGTCTTTGCAGAACTGTTTTAATTCAGCCACGTTGAAGGGTTTTCGAACATGTATAGCTGGTCACAAGTCACACCACAGTTCTGAAGTCTAAGTCTTTTATTGTGAGAAAGTGGTAACTAAAATTACATTTTTATTTTAAACATCTTGGAAAGTTATATGTAGAAAATTGTGTTTGCACAACAGGGTGCGTTTGCAGCTTGTTTGTCATTGCAAGATATAAACTAATTCCAGGTTAATGTAACTATTAAAACTGTTTTGTGATTCGTATTATCATTGCAGGAAAATGGCTTTAGAATATTTTCCTGAGTAATTTTGATCACTCTTTTTTTGTGGACAAACATTTATCCATCTAGGTTATTAGATGGACTAGTGGACTGGTGCCCAACCCCAGCGGTGTACACCCTGGGTAGGCAATTTCTAAACTGCAGGAGATAACAAAAAAACTCCCACACATGAATGTACAGATCATTTGCATTCTACAAACCATGTTATTTTAATCCTAAAATGTAATTGCCCCGTCTTTGTTGCATATTCATGCTTATCCATGTTGTTTGCAGGTGTCATGTTTATCCTTAATATATGTGAAAAACGCCTTGAGAATGAGGTGCATTAAAACATCTTATTTATAGTTCCTTTTTTAGTGCAAAGTCACTCTGCTGCCACCTTGGATAAATTCCATCAACAAAAAAGAAGACTTTGAAAACTTAATTAAGTTTTTTAATTTAACTTTTGTCTGCCACAAGATAAGTTCATGTTTCATGTTTAAATCAGGCTTGATGTCTGTATAAATCCGTGTGGGTGGTAGATACAATAAGTGCTATACTGTAAGAAAAGCGTATTGCTGATTATAAATTCCCTGCAGCTATCCTAAAGCAGTGGGACTGATATGGGGATAAGCTTGCAGCCTCAAAATTAAGGCATCACGAGCACTGCCTTTATTTTTAGCATTCTGTAGGTTTCTGCTGTTATACTTATATTCAGATTACATCTGGCTTTTTATTTGCAAAATACATTATTTAAGATTAGATTAATTAAAAGGTTTTTATTTATTTAACACTTGTCATTCAAAAAGGTTCACATTTTGTCACATTATAACCACAGTATTTGTTGTACTTAATTGGGATTCAATGTGACAGACCAACACAAAGTACAGCCTAACTGTGAAGTGGAAGAAAAGTACTACATGGTTTTTAAGGTTTTGAAAAATAAATATTTATAAAATGTTTAGCATACATTTGTCTTCAGTCCCCTGATGTTAAGACTTTGTAAAACCATCTTTCACTTCAATTGAACAGGACATATCATACAAAGTCCACTTTTTCAGCACCTCAGTATATTTTGTTGTGTACTTGGAGACTGTAGGGGTGCAAATGTTGACTTTATTCTCTCCAGGTGCTATATTCTGTTTGGGTCATATTTTTCAATGCGTTCAGTCACGGACTTCCATCTACCAATTTCGCGATTCCAGCATTTTATTTATCGCTACAATTTTGTACTCAAATGGAGGAGTTCAAGTATCTCGGGGTCTTGTTCACGAGTGAGGGAAGAATGGAGCGGGAGATCGACAGACGGATCGGTGCGGCTGCCACAGTAATGGGGACACTGTGCCGGTCCGTTGTGGTGAAGAGAGAGCTGAGCCGAAAAGCAAAGCTCTCAATTTACCGGTCGGTCTACGTTCCTACCCTCACCTATGGCCATGAACTTTGGGTCATGACCGAAAGAACGAGATCACGGATACAAGCGGCTGAAATGAGCTTCCTCCGTAGGGTGGCCGGGCACTCCCTTAGAGATAGGGTGAGGAGCTCGGCCATCCGGGAGGGGCTGGGAATAGAGCCGCTGCTCCTCCACATCGAGAGGAGCCAGTTGAGGTGGCTCGGGCATCTATACCGGATGCCTCCTGGACGCCTTCCTCGGGAGGTGTTCCAGGCACATCCCACCGGGAGGAGGCCCAGGGGACGGCCCAGGACACGCTGGAGGGACTATGTCTCTCGGCTGGCCTGGGAACGCCTTGGGCTCCCCCTGGAGGAGGTGGAGGAGGTGTCTGGGGAGAGGGACGTCTGGGCGTCTCTGCTGAGTCTGCTGCCCCCGCGACCCGGTCCCGGATAAAGCGGAAGACGACGAGTACGAGACTCAAGTATACCAAAGCTGCAAAAGTGGATAAGTCTAAATGTTCGGTTGTTAGGTGTATTAACCCACACAATTCATTACGCCGTCACAAAGCAGCAGAACTTCTTCAGAGTGCCTGGTTAAATTTTATTTTTAATGGAAATCTACCCACATCATTGAGACTTTTTCCTATTTCCCCCACTTCAAGGACAAGTGCCTTCAGCATCCTCCACCAGTATCAAAAAGGATCTGCTGAAAGACTTTATTTGATTAAGGGGTCAGTTCCTTCTGTCTATGGAAATGATGGACACAGCAATGCGAAAAGCTGCAAATAACGCTGAAATGACAACAAACTTTATTTTAGACATGAATTTATTGTGTGTTGATATGACGTGTTTGTACTGTGCTAGATAATTGTGTCTCTGTTATCCAATTACAACAATGGCCGAATGGGGTGGAGTGGAAAGCTCTTCAACCTGGAGGGGGCGGTTTTGAATTGCCTCAATAGCATTTAAAGAGACTGTACCAAAACGAGTTGCTATCAGACGCACCTCAGAACAGGGGTGAAAGAGGAGCCTGTGGAGCTACAATAACAAGGAATTCAGACCAAAGTATTGCAGTTCCACTTTATATAGACCACAACTGAATGATTTAAATGTGAAAAGGAAGGATTTAAAAGCATATGTCCCCTTTAAAGTTGCAAGTATTTTGGGGTATATCTCTACCAGCTCTGGGCATCTAGAATCTAAAAGTTTTACCCATTCTTCTTTGCAAAATAACCCAGGGTAAGACAGGTTTTCAAGCTGCTGCAGAGCCACAATTGAATTCAGGCCTGGACTTTGACAGGGCTATTCTAACACAAGAATAATCTTTGATCTAAATCATTCTATTGTTTGCTGTTGCTATACGTTTGGGTTGTTGTGATACTGGAATGTGAACCTCCGTCCCAGTTTTAAATGTTTGCTGCCTCTAACAGGTTTTCTTCCAGAACTGCCCTGTATTTAGCTCCATCTTAGCATCAACTCTGACCAGCTTCCCTGTTAATAAGCTAAATGCTTATTAACCTCAATTTTTAGAAGTAAAATTAATTGCTTATGCTTTATCAGACCCTCCACCTTTATATCAAACTGAACCACTGTTGTTTTAACCTCTCAAACCTGTGATAAAGGGATTTTGTTTCTTATCAGTACTAACAATTAACTTCCAGATGTAAGATAGATGCAGAGCAGAAGCCCCTTCTTTCACAAACAGTGGGCACTTCTCGGCTCTAGTGGATTGGAACTGATATTTTTGTGTATCAGCTGATCGTTGTTTTGACCTTGGTGCCCACCCGCTCTGTCTCTGGACTGTGCTCCAGTGATTCATCTTCACATGTTGCCCTTTGCTATTACTCCAGAAGAGGAACTACATGGTATACCAAGCTGGGAAGATTAAAAAATCACTTCTTTCTTGCAAAAGGAAAATAATTTACAGCCTGGCAGCATTGGAAAACACTTTGTTTTTGCTTTAAGACCCCCTGTATTATAAAGATAAAAAATGCACCTTGCAGTAATAGATATGAAACAGACATAAAGACAATAAAACTTACTTAAATATTTTTCACCCTCATTAGCGATGATGAATTATGACAAGAAAAACTTCGTCACATGAACAAGAGTGTGCTGTCATTGATTTATTTTGTGCAATCTGAATGGAAAGCTGATTTACTGTAATACTAGATTGTGTCAGTAAAATCAATGGATAGTGATCAATGTTGCCTCATTGGTTCTATGTAGATGGAACAATGGTTTTCTTTTTTTTTTTTGAGTCCAGAGTCTCCTTTTAAGCAAGAAATAAGGTTAATCGCCACAATGGAAAGTTGTAAAAAATGTTTTGATTTTGATATCTAGTACCCTATGAAGTAAAGCTTTGATGCAAAGAGATTTAATTGTCTCTTGTTCTTTTCTTGAACCTCAGGAATTGTCTCTGTGGAAGGTGTATCTTAATTCTTTGTTGAGTCACTCAGCAGAGGAAAGTAAATCAGTTTGTGCAGAGGAATATATTCTGTAGGGTTGTTTTACTCCCAAACCTAATTTTCTTATTTTTTTTCTTTCTCATATTTGCAATGTTTAAATTTGACTCAGACGCTACTTTTATGCAATGAGTGGCAACTCAAGCAGGTTTCTATCGATTCTGCCGGCTTGATGAATCAATCATTTGCCTCCTGTGGACACATACTGAACATATCAAGTAAAAGTAAGGTAGCCTTTTTCTCCTCAATCTCCAACTGAGCTCCTTCCCCACTGATATCATCTAAGCCTCTCCAGAGTCATTCATTATCTGGTACTGTCTAGAGAAAATTGTCACGCAAAATGCATGCTGTGCTCCTAACGAAGTCACTGCCATTAGAAAAATCAAAAGCTGCAGCAGAATTACAATATCTCTCATTTAGCTTAAAAACATAGTATGAATAAACTGCACTCCCTGTGGAGTCAAATGCACTATAAGGAGTGCCACTGAACACTGAACATTTTTTCACTGGGGGTAGATTGTGAAGCTGTTGATGTGGCTCTGAAATGAAGTGCTGTGTATGTTGTAAATATTATTTTTTTTCCTGCTGCACTGTCTGAGCAGTAGTTTTAAGTCACAATTAAAGCAATACCAAATAAAAAGATGAATTAATTTAAAGCAAAATAGAAAGCAAAATGTTTCCCTGGAATTCAGTTGTCCTAAGAAAAGTATAAGTAAAATGGCTCATTACAGTAGTTTTTGTGGAGAACAGTTGCTGGAAGCAAGGACAGCCTATGGAAGTCTTTTTAGGTCTTCAAGCCAGCAGACATGGCATGCCTGTTCACCTGCTCCCAGCGAAGCATGACACCCAATTGTTTTTCTTCAGTTTTTTTCGTTATTATTAGGGTTCCAAGCCCACGAAAGCAAGTGAACGAGCCATGCCTTGCAAGGCATGACCATTTGACTGCTGCCAGCAGAGCAAGGAACCTTGTGTGTGTACTGTTTTTTTCATTATTATTGTTCATTCTGATCGGTGTTTACATCTCTCCATCCCGCACTTCAGAAGCGGAAAGAGAGCTTGTTGACCTGAAAACAGACGTGGAGAAAAAAAACACTGACTCTCTCATCGTTGTTTTTGAGGATTTTTACAGCGCAGATCTCTCTAATGAACTACAGACAGTGTTAATTCTCCAACCGGAGATCAAAACACTATACCACTGTTACACAGCTCTTAACATGGCATACAGTGTTGTCTCTCGTGCAGGGTTAGGACTCTGATTGTTGACTGCTTCATCTTATACCAACTTACAGGCAGAAACTGATAACCTCTAAGCCTGCGGTTCGGACTGTTAGAAAGTGGACTAATGAGTCAAAAACAGATACTACAGAACTGCCTTAATATCACAGATTTGACTTCTGCCTTTGATTTAAAACAACCAACTGATGTGATTTCATACATCAGCTTGTGTGTGCACACCAAGACCTTAAGCACTTTCAACAACAGTAAACTATGGTTTTCCTCACATCTGAGCTGGCTGTGTCAGACCAAAGATGAGGCTTACCACAGTGGAGACCAGGCACTGGATAACCAGGCAAGAAAAGGAGATCAAGCTAAAATATCCTACAATGAATAAAAAACAAAACAGCTTCTCAGCTAATGACACTACTTCAGTATAGAAGAGTTTGCAAACTCTTACCAACTACAGGAGCCCAGCCCCCCATGCTGTGATGACACCCCACCTGGCTGAGGATTTGAACTGTTCTGTATACTCTAGATTTAAACATTTTGTGGACATTATAACTCAAAAGTGTATACATACAACTAATGAAACAATAAGTCTTCGTAAAGATTTATTTCAAAATGCTTAACAATAATCCCCTGACTGATCAGAGATAGTGATTCAGACTAATGACTAAGTAAGGACTTCTGAAGAATGTCATAGATTTCATTTAAATGCAACAAGTTGACATTTTATGTAAGGCAACCTATAGAGCAGGCTTGTGATTGAGTCGGCAGGAATGCGCTTTACATAAGCAGCTTTTTCCTTAAATTAATCTTTTTTCAAGTTCCTGTAAAACAATTTCTGGAAGCGTGTCAGTCACTTTGATCTACTTTTAGCATTATGAAATTAATATGATAACATTATTGAGAATTTACCTTTTTAATATATACACTTACCTGCCATTTAAGTAACACCTGTTCAATTGTTTGTTGACACATATAGAAAATACCCAATCACATAGATGCAGCTTAACACATTTCAGTATCTAAACATGCCAACAAAAATACTTGCTGGAGTTCAAATCAAGCTTCATTATGGGGGACCAAAGGGATTTAAGTGACTTATAATGTGGCAATGTTGTTGGTGCCAGACAGACTGGTCTGAGTATTTCACTGATCTTCAGTGATTTTTTCTCAGGTTGACAAAAAAAAAGGACCAAAAAAAAAAAATGCATTGCATAAAATGTGCAGTAAGCAGATAAGAATCAATACATTGAATGGAGATGATAATAGGGAAACAGTAGCCCAAATACCAACGCATTAAAGACATATGTATAGACACTACTTCTTTAGATCATAAAATGTTAAACTTGTTATATTTTTCAGATAGTAAGTGATACTTAGTAAGGAATAATATATATTCTTGCTTCTGTGGTCTACAGAGCTTATATGCTTTAGGACCTTTACCTGTAGAAAATCTGACCTTGGTCCATGTTGGGTTTAGTTCATAAATTGTGTATTAATCTTTTTTTTTTCTTGTAAATAGCTTAGAGTTCATCACACACATCACAATTAGTGTGTATGCAATTTGAATAATTCGAGAAAAAATTTAAATAGGCATGTACAACTGGGAGAGCTCAAGTATGGAGGACCAATCCTGCCACAATTAAGCACATATAAAAAAATAAAACAATATTCAATTAATAAATAGGCATACGATTAAATACACAAAAAAATGCAGTAAATAAAAAATGTAGGCGGTAATTAAATCATTCAATGAGAAATAAATGTATATGTATCTAATTTAATTAGCTTCTTTATTTATTCACCTTTGTAATAATTACTTTATTTATTTATCCATTCCAATTTTCAACTTTATTTTTTAATAACTTATTTTTAAATGTATTCATTTATGTGTATGTTTTAATATTTTCAGTTTTATTTTTCCTTTGTATTTTTTTACGCTATTTATTTCTTCAATGCTATATGCATTTCTGCCTCATTATGCAAATGAGGAGGGGCTGCGTCCTCAGGCATCAACCTCTGCCTATTGGTTGGTTAGCATTAGCCTGCATAGCTCGAATCTGCCTGGCTTTTCCCCACCCAAAAGCAGCGTCTAGCAATGGCAAACTCGGCACACAGACGTTCGGTGTCAGAACCTCTTAACAGCATCTAGTTCTTCCAGTCCATTAGCAGCTTCCCGTAGGAGGAAGGAAGTTGAGGTTGGACACTGTGAGAGGTCGGACACTGGGAAGCTGAGGTCGCTGCTTTGCTGCCACGGTGTGTGGTGTGGTGGGGAACGGGATGCAGTGTGGGTGCTTAGAGCGGGCTGTTTGCTTGGCTCGCTGTATGGAGCTTCAGAGCTCTATACCAAGAAAATACTCCTCCTCAGTCTCTTGGTGAGAGCAAATCCATGTGACAGGTAACTGCATTGCAACACTTCCTGCTCAAAATACACAATAAGGGGTATCCAAGCTCTTTTACATATTCTCTGGGGATTGCATACATTTGTTAAGAAACAGAAATAAAGCCTTGTGCACTTGCAGATGCTTTGTGAGATTTTGTCTTGAATCTGTGGGATTTGTTTTCCCTCAAGTAAAATGTGCATGGAGAACACTAAATTATGGCAAACTGTAATGTATGCTCAAGTTTGTCTGCAATTCATTATTCATTCTGATTCATCTATCAAAGCCTGAAAGAAAGCCTGGTTTTCTGCCTTGCATCCATCTGAAGAGGGGGAGTCTCTTTTAAATGGAGGTGACATTTGTCACTGGCTGTTGCAACTGATTAACTTGACAAGCTCTGCGGGAAAAGTGTTTCTTACTCATAAAAAATTTCTAGGTGTGGTTTCTTTCTCTTTTTCCAGTCAGGTAAAAATGCTGCACAGGCACCATTTGCTGCTACATCATGTCAGGTCCTCTTAGCAATGTGAAATATTGAGAAAGGGATTCGATGTTCTCCAGGCACTGGTACCTGAAAATAAGCACGCTGGGGTTGTTTACAACCAACTGTAACAAGGCACAGAGAAATACAAGACACATGCAGTCTCAAATGCGCCCATTGTGATTATGCAATTGTGTGAAAATTTCAAATTGACAATAGTTTGCTATATATGGAAGAATGTTGGAGCCGTGGTGTAATATTCTGTGCAAAATGTCAAGCAAGCTTTTGACACTGTTTGGTCTGTTTATTGTTGCTCTCGGAATTTAAGGAAGTCAGTAAGTAAAGCTTTTTTATATAGCACCTATATAGCACAGAAAAGGGAGGGTCACAAAGTGCTTTACAGAAAGAACACATAAATACAACAAAATACTGATAGATTTGCCATCTCAGTGGAATAAAATAAAATACCGTAAAAAATTAGCATAGAGGTAAAATTAAGTAAAAATGTGCACAGAGGTTATCCAACTGTCACAATCTGGGTTAGAGGTGGACCAAAGCGCAGACAAGAGCTTGGCGGCATCATGTTGAATAAGTCTTCAGCTTTATTCAAAACACTTTCAAAATGAAGCAAAAGCACTGCAGGTACAAACATAGACGAAAATCCAAAACTTACATAGTAGACTCTGCAGGCACATGGTAACTCTGAACATAGTTGAAGTTAGGGAGCGAAAGGGTAACGGAAGGAACTAGCGAAGAACTAAGAACATGACCAACTAATATACCGGGGGTAACTAAAGGCAGATAATCAATGGAACTAGGAACAGGTGTGACACGGAGGCAGGGAGGCTGAAGGAACAGGTAAAACTAATGCATAAACTAAATCATGGGCGAAGGGACTAATTAACAATATAGAGACACAGACCAGAGGAAACCAATAGACAAAGATAAATAACCAAATGAAGCATAATAAATCTAGAATAACCATGAACTACAGGAAACAGAGAAACTGAAGGAAACAGAAGAACAACAACAACCTAAGACCTGGCAACCTAAGTATAAACAAAGAACCCATAGAGAGACCCAGATTACAAAAGTAAACAAACCTAAAACCACTCTGACTGAAATAACTGGAAACAAGCAGAGAACATGAGGACAAACAAAGATGTAAACAATAACTAAAGCTGACCTAACAGGAGGGAGAACTAGAACTATAGAAACTAAACATAAGCAACTACATTAGAAAGAACAGAATAAAGGGAACTAACACAGAATAGAATAAACCACAGAAGGGGAACCAAGACGAGGAGGAACAGAGAAAATAAACTAGTAAACAAGAAGAGTGCAAAGTGAACAAATAATAAACCATAAATAAACACAGAGATACTAAATGAGAAACTAAACTAGAGAATACAAGGAAGACAAGGGGACAAGAATAATACAAGGTTGACAAGAGAACTAGAATAACAACATATATAATAATAATCATAATCATCAGAAAACCATAACATGTAATAGAAAAACAACCACTAAAGGAACTAGGAGCGAGGGGAGAGAAAACAACAAACACTAGAAGGCAGTAGAAGGAAATAAACAATCAGGAGCAAGAGGAAATAAACAAACAACCAAGACTACCAAAATCCTAAATATAAACATCTTAGTCGAAAAGTAACTAAACACAAAACCACAAACAAAGTCCAAAATGTCGTACCCCAACACCAACCCTGTCAATGCTGTACTTAAAAAGCTTGGAGAAACAAGTGGGTCTTAAGTTTGCTCTTGAAGACATCAACACAGTCAAAAGAATGTAATGGGGACGGGAGATCATTCCAGAGCCTCAGCGCAATGGCCTGGAAGGAGCAATCTTAAAACGGGCACGAGGGACCATGAGAAGGTTGATCAGACGACCTCAGCCTCCAAGAAGGAGTATAAAGACACAACAGGTCTCTGTTATTGGAGGGAGCCTGACCATGCAGAGCTCTGAAAGTCAGTACCAAAAATTTTAAATTAATACAAAAAGAAACTGGGAGCCAGTGGAGGACTTTTAGAATGGGAGTAAAATGAACCCTTCTGTTCTGCAGGAATTTTTGACCTGTTGCAGACAAGACAGTTCCTTTTTGTTTAGACAAGAAAATAAACAGTAGTCTAAATCAGAAGATACAAACGCATGGATAATCAGCTCAAGATAGCCTTTGGAGACAATTGTTCTTAGTTTAGGCATTTTCTTCATCTGGTAGAAACAGTTTCTCATCAGCTGCTTTGAACGATGCTCCAGTGACATTGCTTAGTCAAAGATAAAGCCAAAATTTCTACAGCTTAATTTAGTAGACAAGCTCAGATCACCCAAAAACTGGTAGATCCCTTGTGCCTAGCCAATGTTTTATTTTTACAAGGCAGTTAATTAAGGAGTTCAATTTCTGGAGCTCAGAGGCCTTGAAGGAGAAATACAGCTGAATGTCATCAGCATATAAATGATAGGACACATCAGTAAACTCCTGGATTATCTTTCCTAAGGGAAGAACATAGAACGAAAACAAAACTGGGCCTAAAACTGAGCCTTGAGGCACTCAACACAGCAGATCTTCAGAGTCAGACATAATATGGTTGGCTGAGACACTAAAACTCCTTCCTGACAAATAGGAGAAGAACCATGCTAAAACAGAACCTGCCATACAAACCAAATTGCACAGTCTAGTGAACATGATCTCATGATGGACAGTGTCAAATGCCAGGGAGAGATCCAACAAGACTAGAACTGTGCATTTCCCATAGTCCGCAGACATCAAAATGTCAGTAGAGACTTTAAGCAGGGCAGTCTCCGTAGAGTGATGCTTGTGGAAACCAGATTGAAAAATTTTGAAAATTCTGCAATTCTCTGAGAATGATGTTAATTGTTTAGAGACCACCTTCTCTAAAACATTGGACAGGAGCAGAAGTTTTGATATGGGTCTGAAGTTTTTCAGATCAGTTACGTCAGTTACGGTTTTTTTTAAGGGGTGGTTCCACAAATCACGTTTAAAGGAACTGGGAAACACACCAGAAGATAATGAAACATTAATCAGTTTGGTAACCCAGAGACCAATGACATCAGACACTTTTAAAAAGAGTCTGCAAGGTAGAGCATCAGAAAGACAAAAAGATGACTTCATTCTGGCTACCAAAGCTGAGATATCACCTTGTGTTCCAGGATTAAACAAGGACAACATATAGGGTGCAGGCTCAACAACACAGTCACAAAATGACAGCTTTGGAAGTTTAGCCTTAATATCCTGAATTATGCAAATTAAATACTTTAGAAATTCATTGCTATCTGATTTGCAAAACACAGATGCAAGAGGAGCAACAGGACAAACAATAGAGCTGATGGTGTGAAACAGCACCTGGGGTTTTTTCTCATTCAAAATGATCAGCTGACGGAAGTGGTTAGACCTTTCACTTTTTATCATTTCATTCAAGGAGGACATAAGTTCCCTGAGGTGCAATCTATGGACCTCAAGTTTGGTAGACTTTCACAGGCGTTCAGTCTTCTCATATCCCGAATACAGTCATTAATCCAAGGACATGTGGCTTTCTTAATCACCAGATCAGATTTAACAGGAGCAACCTGATCTAAAATGGATTTACAATGATTGTCAAAACTATCAATGAGGCTGTCCATATCATAACAATCCACGAGAAATTCAGAGTTAAACAGAGAGCTTAGCAGCTGTGTTTTGATGCGCCTCTGTGACCATATCTCAGGAGGCACGGGCTCAGGAGTCAAGATCAAGTAAAAAAAAACACAGTAATAATCACTCATATGGATATTCTCCACACAACATTTAGGCCAAGTGAAAAAACCAAGTCAAGAGTTTGTCCTTTTTGGTGGGTGGGGGCAGACAGAAACATGCTGCTCAAAATTAAAAGGTTCAGTCAATGTTAAGAGTTCCCAGGCTGCACAAGAAGTGCTGTCATTAATATGAATATTAAAATCACCAATTATTAAAACATTATCCAATTTTATTATTGAGGATAAAAAGTCACTAAAATCATTTAAGAAGGCAGCAGCATGACCTGGAGGGCGATAAAGCAGCACATAGTAAAAAGAGTCTGAAGAACCCTCCTTAACCATTTGAAATTTAAATGAAAGAAAGGTTTGCCTGTTTATCACTTTACAGGATAAACTCTCTCTGAATACCACCGCAAGACCTCCTCCACAATGAGAGGGCGGGGCATCCCCAGGACAGAGCATCTATCAGGACAGAGTTCGTTTAAATGAATAAACTCCCCTTCTCTCTGCCGTGTCTCCGTAAGGAAGAGGAAATTAAGTTTTCACATTGTAAAAAGTTCATTCAGGGTGAAAGACTTGTTTCCAATTGAACAAGCATTTAATAGACCAAACCGAGACAATGGTGTCGTCACAATCGTTGCGTCCGCTGGACACAGCGGAATTGGTCAAAGACATACAATGCGGTCACTTGGTCTCCACCTGGGTCGGGAAGTCACATGTTCGGTGTAAACACAGGAATGCAAGGTGGCAAAGAGTCCCAAAGTTCACAATTCCAGTGTTACAGGGGTTGGACAATGAAACTGAAACACCTGTCATTTTAGTGTGGGAGGTTTCATGGCTAAATTGGACCAGCCTGGTAGCCAGTCTTCATTGATTGCACATTTCACCAGTAAGAGCAGAGTGTGAAGGTTCAATTAGCAGGGTAAGAGCACAGTTTTGCTCAAAATATTGAAATACACACAACATTATGTGTGACATACCAGAGTTCAAAAGAGGACAAATTGTTGGTGCACGTCTTGCTGGCGCATCTGTGACCAAGACAGCAAGTCTTTGTGATGTATCAAGAGCCACGGTATCCAGGGTAAGAAGGATGAACCACATCCAACAGGATGAACCACATCCAACAGGAATAACTGTGGACGCAAGAGGAAGCTGTCTGAAAGGGATGTTCGGGTGCTAACCCGGATTGTATCCAAAAAACATAAAACCACGGCTGCCCAAATCACGGCAGAATTAAATGTGCACCTCAACTCTCCTGTTTCCACCAGAACTGTTCATCGGGAGCTCCACAGGGTCAATAGACACGGCCGGGCTGCTATAGCCAAACCTTTGGTCACTCATGCCAATGCCAAACGTCGGTTTCAATGGTGCAAGGAGCACAAATCTTGGGCTGTGGACAATGTGAAACATGTATTGTTCTCTGATGAGTCCACCTTTACTGTTTTCCCCACATCCAGGAGAGTTACGGTGTGGAGAAGCCCCAAAGAAGCGTACCACCCAGACTGTTGCATGCCCAGAGTGAAGCATGGGGTGGATCAGTGATGGTTTGGGCTGTCATATCATGGCATTCCCTTGGCCCAATACCTGTGCTAGATGGGCTCATCACTGCCAAGGACTACCAAACCATTCTTGAGGACCCTGTGCATCCAATGGTTCAAACATTGTATCCTGAAGGCGGTGCCATGTATCAGGATGACAATGCACCAATACACACAGCAAGACTGGTGAAAGATTGGTTTGATGAACATGAAAGTGAAGTTGAACATCTCCCATGGCCTGCACAGTCACCAGATCTAAATATTATTGAGCCACTTTGGGGTGTTTTGGAGGAGCGAGTCAGGAAACGTTTTCCTCCACCAGTATCACGTAGTAACCTGGCCACTATCCTGCAAGACGAATGGCTTAAAATCTCTCTGACCACTGTGCAGGACTTGTATATGTCATTCCCAAGACGAATTGACGCTGTATTGGCCACAAAAGGAGGCCCTACACCATACCAATAAATTAATGTGGTCTAAAACCAGTTGTTTCAGTTTCATTGTCCAACCCCTGTACAATGGGTACTGAACACTGGCTGTGAGGACCCAGGAAGACGACAACAAGGGAGCATTGACGCCACAGCGCACATCAAGAAGAGGAATTCAGGTGAGTCAGATGAGCAAACAATAGGAAGGGGAAAAGTTTATTTGTTCTTTCCCAATCACTAAAGAGGGACTCCATATACAGGTCCTTCTCAAAATATTAGCATATTGTGATGAAGTTCATTATTTTCCATAATGTCATGATGAAAATTTAACATTCATATATTTTAGATTCATTGCACACTAACTGAAATATTTCAGGTCTTTTATTGTCTTAATACGGATGATTTTGGCATACAGCTCATGAAAACCCAAAATTCCTATCTCACACAATTAGCATATTTCATCCGACCAATAAAAGAAAAGTGTTTTTAATACAAAAAACGTCAACCTTCAAATAATCATGTACAGTTATGCACTCAATACTTGGTCGGGAATCCTTTGGCAGAAATGACTGCTTCAATGCGGCGTGGCATGGAGGCAATCAGCCTGTGGCACTGCTGAGGTCTTATGGAGGCCCAGGATGCTTCAATAGCGGCCTTTAGCTCATCCAGAGTGTTGGGTCTTGAGTCTCTCAACGTTCTCTTCACAATATCCCACAGATTCTCTATGGGGAATCTGGTCAGGAGAGTTGGCAGGCCAATTGAGCACAGTGATACCATGGTCAGTAAACCATGTACCAGTGGTTTTGGCACTGTGAGCAGGTGCCAGGTCGTGCTGAAAAATGAAATCTTCATCTCCATAAATCTTTTCAGCAGATGGAAGCATGAAGTGCTCCAAAATCTCCTGATAGCTAGCTGCATTGACCCTGCCCTTGATAAAACACAGTGGACCAACACCAGCAGCTGACACGGCACCCCAGACCATCACTGACTGTGGGTACTTGACACTGGACTTCTGGCATTTTGGCATTTCCTTCTCCCCAGTCTTCCTCCAGACTCTGGCACCTTGATTTCTGAATGACATGCAGAATTTGCTTTCATCCGAAAAAAGTACTTTGGACCACTGAGCAACAGTCCAGTGCTGCTTCTCTGTAGCCCAGGTCTGGGGAATGCGGCACCTGTAGCCCATTTCCTGCACGCCTGTGCACGGTGGCTCTGGATGCTTCTACTCCACACTCAGTCCACTGCTTCCGCAGGTCCCCCAAGGTCTGGAATCGGCCCTTCTCCACAATCTTCCTCAGGGTTCGGTCACCTCTTCTCGTTGTGCAGTGTTTTCTGCCACACTTTTTCCTTCCCACAGACTTCCCACTGAGGTGCCTTGATACAGCACGCTGGGAACAGCCTATTCGTACAGAAATTTCTTTCTGTGTCTTACCCTCTTGCTTGAGGGTGTCAATAGTGGCCTTCTGGACAGCAGTCAGGTCGGCAGTCTTACCCATGATTGGGGTTTTGAGTGATGAACCAGGCTGGAAGTTTTAAAGGCCCCAGGAATCTTTTGCAGGTGTTTAGAGTTAACTTGTTGATTCAGATGATTAGGTTCATAGCTCGTTTAGAGACCCTTTTAATGATATGCTAATTTTGTGAGATAGGAATTTTGGGTTTTCATGAGCTGTATGCCAAAATCATCCGTATTAAGACAATAAAAGACCTGAAATAATTCAGTTAGTGTGCAATGTATCTAAAATATATGAATGTTAAATTTTCATCATGACATTATGGAAAATAATGAACTTTATCACAATATGCTAATATTTTGAGAAGGACCAGTACATAGGCCAGACACTGGCGCCATCTTGACAGCAGCTCACTGACTTTGGCCAACATTAGCCATTAGGGGGCCTAAGCATTTGAGAGGTTTTCTCAAATGTTTAGGTCATTTACTAAGGAAGCAGATGTGTCCCAATATTCAAATTAAAATGGATTAATAAACTGCTTTTTCATTTTCAAATGAAGCTGCATTTTTTGACTCATAAATAAAATAAAAAATAAATCATTCAAACTGCATTTTCATTTTCTTCTCCAAGACTGTTCAATTTGTAAATTAATTAAAATGATAAATAAAATAACGTTTAACATTTCATTTTCAAAAGATGTCTCAGCGAAAAGTGACCAAAATTTATTTTGAAATGTCAAATTTGAAAATTAAAATGTATTAACAGAAATGCTTTTTCATTTTAAAGTCATAGCTGCATGTTTTAACTCATAAATTAATTCCTAGCGGCGCAGGAGAGTGACTTCAGTGGCAACTCTTCTTCTCCTGCCCCAGACCGCGCCATTACGCATCTTGTACGTTAGGGAGCAGTGTGCAATGCTCACTGAGCGCGAAGATTGTGTTCAGAGACAATGGGAAATCACCATGTCCAAATCTGTACCAGAGCTGCTAAGGGAAGCTGCAGCTGCCCTGGAAGGGCAAACAAATCTTAAAGGCTGTGTCCCAATTCAGGGGCTGGACCCTTCAAAGGCTGTATTTGTAGACCGATTACGTCACAGCACGGCGACAAAGGCTGTCCTAATTCACGAATCCTTCCGAGACTCCTTCAAATGCGGCCAACAAATGTGTCCTTTTTTTGCCCGATTTGAAGGATGGGTCGTGAGTATCCTTCGCGGTCCATCATTTCCCATGATTCATTGCGGGTGGAAGCGGATGGGTCAAGCAGGGGCAGCCATGGCGCACCACAGCGGCAAAGCTGTGTGTAAATTGTAAAAAATAACACTTTCTGTGACACAAATGAACTTTTACAATGTTTTTAGTGCGGGAATATAACTGTGTAGACGTGAAAAATCTGCTTGATTTATCAAGACATCGCTTAATTTCAAACGTACTCCGACGTGTTCGGAGTTTTCCGCTCCCGCCATAGCAACAGCCGCCGGCTTGCCTCGCCAGCCTTTCTGGCGGTGAGGCAAGGTAAACCTGGAGAGATCTGACCTGACTCCAAGCACTAAGCTCCCGCTGGCAGTCATCACAATGAACGTTAAACACAAGTAAACAGTTTATGTTAGTATTATTTTAATTTGTTGTGTCATTTGTTCATGTAAATGGATTTGACATTACAGGTGATATTAAAATTAACCTGAATAAATGGACAATTTTATGTAATCCTACTGTATCACTGGAGAGTGTGATTGAGAATAAATAAGCTTTTCAATATTCATTTTTGATGAAGAAATGTGCTGGAATGTGCTAACAGCTGGTAAAGGCCAGACCGTCCCAATTCACAGCTGCTCACTTCCGGCCTCCATGGTTTTAGCGGTCGACAAAGGACCCAGCCCACGTCTTTCGAAGGATCCATTCCCTGAATTGCGACATAGCTATAGTATGTCTCTGCAGACCGGAAACCACAGTTTCAGTCCTGTACGTTCAGACATGCAGTTCTAGACCACTTGTTTATTGCGACCATCTGCTGGATGACTGCAAAACTCCCCGCACATTCAGACCCGCAGTTCTAGACCGCTTGTTTTCCAGACTGAAATAGAAATTTGCCTTTTTTTTCACACAAATAAATATTAAGAATTTCCCTTTGGGAAGCTAGGATTTCAATTTAGCCTGAGGTCTTTTTCAGCAACAGCTATTAAAGCTACCGTATTTTCCGCACTATAAGGCGCACTTAAAAACCATTAATTTTCTCAAAAAATGACAGTGCGCCTTGTAATCCGGAGCGCCTTATATATGGATCAATTGGTTAATTGGTTGATCCATACTGGTTGTACACGGCGCTCTGTCAAAATGTTTCAGTACGACTGGTAGCCGCACCGCTTCCAGCATTACGGCTACCGTAGTCAGGGGCGTCGCCGAAGTAATAGCGGTAAACACCTGTACTGTGCTTACTCCTAGTCCAACACCACTTGTGTGTGTATAAGGTTTGAATGTACTGTTGCAGGAATTGCCTGAACTATATGTGATTAGAAGCTCAGTGTGTGGGGTGTATGTTTCGTGTGTGTGTATGGAAGATGCTGACATTACTCCTCCGGACAGAGGTGGCGCTGTGTGCTGCCGTAGCTGAGAATCAAGAGTGAAGGAGTGACGTCGGTATTATTGTGTGTGTGGGGTGGGTAGAGACGGCGACCGGAGCAGTGGTGTATGAGTCTGTAAGCCCTGTGTTTTTACGTGCTGCAAAGTCATTAAAAAGAACCCCGAATCTCGTCAACAACTCAGTGTTTTGATGCTGTTTCTTCATGCTCAACTCAGCAACGTATGAGTGAGGGAGTTAACCCCGAGGAAACTAGTAACTTCGGCCCTGGAGAAAGCGTCTCCCCTGTGTCATCAGACTACGGTCAGGGGACAGAAACAGGAAAGGTTAACAGTACTAACGTTTGATTTAGTGCATCAAACTGTTTCTTTTACGTGTTTACTGAATCAGGGAAAAGTTCCCTTTCACGTTTTAACTAACGTTTGATTTCAACTTCAACTTCATAGACTCCAATGCATTCCTAACGTGCGGTTGGCTCTATTCAATAGAATTCTATGTAGAGGAGACCTTACCATGAGAGTGAATGGAGTTATCAGAACGCTGGTTTGTAGTGTATTAATAAAGTTTGACTGACTGTTTTGTTGACATTCTCTTTAGCACAGCTCCATCTAGTGGATGCATAACGCAACCCCAGTCAAACGTTTGACTGCAGTAGCTTCTATTCTATGCGCCTTATAATCCGGTGCGCCCTATATATGAAAAAAGTTCTAAAATAGAACATTCATTGAAGGTGCGCCTTATAATCCGGTGCGCCTTATAGTGCGGAAAATACGGTAATTAAAGCACTGATTGTAATAGTTTAGAGATTTAGTGATCCCAAACAGATTGAAAGTTTATTACATTAAACAACTAAATAGTAATAAATGCTTACACAGAACTATGCAATATGTATGTTCAATGCAGGACAGAGAGATTTTGAAGATCCTTCGTTCCTGCAGCCATCAGGCTTCCTTTTTAAAAGCAAAATGTAAAATGCAAATGAAGTTTGTTGGGTGCCTCAAAACTTTGAATACACTAGCTTAAAACTGAACTCTAACAATTTCTGGTTTGCTTACTTGTTTATGCCCAGCTGCGGTTCAGACCCAACTGTGAGATTAAATAAAGTTCAACTGCAAAAGGGACAGTGAAAGTTTGTGCAGCAGGTCCTGCATCTGTCCAATATGGGCAAGGTTTTTCTGTTTTGGACCGTTATATACAACTGAAAAAGAGAGAGCCTAGTTGGTTAATATTTTTCTAAAATACATTCTCAAAATATAGGTAACAGAGTGATAACAATTTAAATTTAAATACATACATAAATTTAAACACATAGTAACATAAATATTGACTGAAATAATAACCTTTGGTCGTCTCTCAATGAACCTCTGGGAAGTTCTTTCAAGGCTCTCATTGCTCCAAGGGGTGACATTTCCGGATAACTGTGCAAACTCCATCATATGCTTCTCTCACTCGCTTAAATGCATGTTTGAAAATGCCGATTGTTTTTTAGTCGTTTACTAGTCGACTCTTACGGCTGGCCACACCCACGGCCAATCAGTGAACAGCCATTTGTTTGCATCACGTACAGTACCGACTCGGCCTCGCTTAGCCCTGCTAAGAATGAGGTACCAGTACTGAAATAACAATAATGAAAATGCTCGCGAAGCGAGCCAAGTGGAGCCAAGTCGGGCTGAATTAAGCCAGTGGAAAATGGGCAATGCTTCTCACAAATCAGCTGCAAACACAAGGCTTGTGCGATGGTATGAGGGAGCGCCAGGTTGCGTGCAGTTTCCACCACCTTACATACAAGATGCGTAATGCGCGGTCTGGGGCAGGAGAAGAGTTGCCACTGAAGTCACTCTCCTGCGCCGCAAGGAATTCCGAAGTCAAATTGATTTATGGAACACTTTTTGCGGGCATTGGCATGGAAACGAAAAAGCATTTTCCTCTTAGTTTGCTCTTTAGTTGTGTCACACAATGAGCAGTCTTGAAGAAGAAAATGAAAACGCAGTTTGAAAGATCTATTAGCAATTTAATTTATGAGTTAAAACATGCAGCTATGACTTTAAAATGAAAAAGCATTTCTGTTAATACATTTTAATTTTCAAATTTGACATTTCAAAATGAATTTTGGTCACTTTTCGCTGAGACATCTTTTGAAAATGAAATGTTAAACGTTATTTTATTTATCATTTTAATTAATTTACAAATTGAACAGTCTTGGGAGAAGAAAATGAAAATGCAATTTGAATGATTTATTTTTATTTTTATTTATGAGCCAAAAAATGCAGCTTCATTTTGAAAATGAAAAAGCATTTTATTAATCCATTTTCAAAATGAATATTGGAACACATTTGCTTCCATAATTACATGGTTTAATCAACAGGAGACAGAAGCTTTAAACTGTAGTTTATCCACCCATCCTTTATCCATCCTACATCCTACCATCACTGGTGAACAAGACACCAAGATAATCCACCTTTTCCATTGGGGACCATGGCTATAGATTCAGAGGAGCTGACTCTCATCCAAGCAACTTCACACTCAGTTGGAAACATTCTAGTGCACAGTGAAGGTTGTGGCTTGTAAATGTAAGCAGAACCACATCATCTGCAAAAGAAAAGATGAGACTGAGTTTTCCAAACCAGACTCCCTCCTTTCCATAACAACGTCTCGAGATCCTGTCCACGAATGCAACAAACAGAACCGAAGACAAGAGACAGCCCTGGCAGAGACCTACTTGATCTGAATTTTTGTGAAAAAACACGTCTCAAATGTTTAGTGCCCCCTAGTGGCGGATGTTGGCCAAAGTCAGTAAACATCCTCACAATTAACTTTACAATTAAGGGTTTGAAGATCATTTTGAATTTTTTATTTTTTTTTGGTTTCAGAATTAAGGCCAATTAAAATGTGTGGGCAGCTCACTATCAGAATCAGAATCAACTTTCTTGGCTGTTTCTGTGCACAAACAATGAATTTGACTTTGTTTCTATTGCTCACATCCTATATCAACATCAATCCTAGCAACAACCACAATGTGTAATTGTGGTTGTTGTGGTTGTTTTTGTAATTAGTGCTCTGTAGCACCGACCTGAAAGTAAAATGTCTAAACAACCTGTGACCAGGATGTGTTTGGTTGACAGAGATGTCAGTTGCCAGTTTTCTGACCGTAGACCTGTATAACTCATGGATGGAGGGAAGGTCAGCCCTGATTATCTTCTTTGCAGGCCTAACTGTTCATTGCAGTTTGGACCTGTCTGGTTTTGTAAGTGAGGCAAACCACACATATAGACAAATAGCACAAATAGACTGAATGATGGCAGTGTAGAAGATGATCAGCAACTCCTGTGGAAAGTTGTACTTCTTGAGTTGCTGCAGTGAGTACAGCCTATACTGGGGCTTCTTGAGGACCACCTAATGTTCCAAGAAATGGTGGTTCCTAGGAACCAGAAGGGATCCACAATAGACACAGTTTTGTTCAGGATGGTGAGGGGAGGCAGTGAGAAGGGTGTTCTCCAGAAGTCTGAGATGTAGTTATGTTTGTACAGAGAAAGAGGAGAGCTTCGAGAACACACCCGGGGGGATGCTGATGCTTCCCAACCTCACCTGCTGCTGCCGGTCAGGAGATCAGGAAGCTGATCCACTGACAGGTGAAGAGCTGTCTTCTCGTTAAGATGCTGGAAGACCCTATTAACATCTTTGTCTCTGATCTTTAGTGCAGGCAGGGGGAGGGAGGAGGGAGTTGTGAGGTTATTGCTGGGAGATGCAGGTCGACCCTTTGTGTGAGAGTGAGGTGTGAAAGGCTGGCAATCAAATAGCTTCTTGTTACGTTAACTAGCCAGTTATTTTAAGTTGTTAATAATAACACAACACCTACTTATTTTAGTAAAACATAAATAATTTTATCTACTGGTTCACAATTTTGGACTTTTATATAGAGGTTGGTTTCTAAACTGCTGCTTTGGATTCAGGTAAAAGCCAAAAAAGATACAGCTAAACACAAGACACATAAAATGTAAAGAAGTTATCATCGAGTCACTGACTAAGCCTGATTTCCCGAAGTACTCTATGAATTACACAGCTGATGATATAAAGTAACCACACTATATTTACCTTTACTATATTACTATATTTACCGTGCCTTTAGACTGCTGGAGATAGGCACCAGCTTCCCCCGCGACCCACTATGGAAGAAGCGGTATAGAAAATGACTGATATAATATAATAAAGTCAGTCAGTCATTTTCTATACCGCTTCTTCCATAGTGGGTCGCAGGGAAGTTGGTGCCTATCTCCAGCAGTCTACGGGCGAGAGGCAGGGTACACCCCTGGACAGGGTCAGCCAGTCCATTGCAGTGCAACACACAATCAAACATACACACACACTCATTCATACACCTACAGGCAATTTTGAGAGACCAATTAACCTAACAGGCATGTCTTTGGACTGTGGGAGGAAGCCGGAGTACCCAGTGAGAACCCACGCATGCACGGGGAGAACATGTAAACTCCATGCAGAAAGACCCCCAGCCAGGAATTCAACCCAGGACCTTCTTGCTGCAAGGCAACAGTGCTACCAACTGCGCCACTGTGCAGCCATAATATAATATAAAATAATATAATATGTCTGTTAAAACCATTACTATTTGTGCTATTTATATTTATTGCCATCAGATGATAACAACTGATGCCATAGTTAACAATCTTTATAAATGATCATGAACCAAAACAATCCATGTTTAAGAGAAATGTTTAATCAGCTGTCTTCTAGAAAAGCAGTCCTGTATCCCTTTCTGTGACAGTAACAAAATAAAGAGCCCCCTGATGCTTCTGTATTTTTGCTGCTTCCAGCTGCTACCTTGTTGATGTGTTGATATTTACAGCTTACATATACACTGATCAGCCATTATATTATGACTTAAATAACATTGATTATCTACCTCAAGTCACCTGTTTGTATATTGGCTTTGTTTTTCAGCAGATTAACATTTTCCAGTGTTTATGTGTGAGAAGCAGAAAAAAAACAGGCAAAAGTACAGATTTGAGCAAGTTTGGACATGGAACAATGGTGAACTGGGCAGATGAATTGTGCTTTCTTTTACATCACTTGGATGACCAGGTGCTTGTGCTTTGCTTCCCTGTGAAACACATGACACCAAGATACATTATTGGTCGATGGCAAAGAAATCTTGGGTCCTGCTATACATTTAGATGTAACTTTCACCTGTACACCAACCTAATCATTGTTGTGGAACGTGTCAAGTCAAGTCAAGTCAAGTTTATTTATATAGCGATTTTCAGCAACAAGGCACTCAAAGCTCTGTACATGAGGAAAAACATTACAATGATACAGAAAATCTACACAGAAAATCAAATGACACTAATAATCCTTGGGGGTTTACTGGTAAGAGCTGGTTCTAATCCAATCTTTCTAATAGAGGTAATTAGCTCATTAAGTCCTCTGTGGTAAGGAATTTATCCAGTGCTAGAAGAAAAATGATAATATTAATCCTTGAGGTCGCTGGTATGAGGCAGTTGTGGTCCCATCATTCAAATAAGCTGGGTCACTGGTATAAAACAGTTTTAGTCCAAACTTTGTAAATACTAATAATGTTTGGCGGTCACTGGTATGATATAGTTGTAATACAATCCTTTTAAGAAATCTAAAATTCTCTGGTCATTGGTTTAAAAACAGCTTTAGTTCAAATTTTCAAATACTAATAATATTTGGTTTTTGCTGGTAATACTTCTGAGAAATCTGAAAATCTATGAAAAGTAATGAAATCACACATTTAGGTAGAAGAGAAAGACCACATGATGAGACCACATTAGGTAAGAATAGGGAAAAAAACCCTATTTCACACTTTATCCTTAGCAGGATACAGTTTGAGATTGCAAAAAAAACCTCAGCACAAAGAAGCAACATATACACGAAACAACATCATGCAGGGGATCCGCTGAAGGCGGTGTGAAGGGGTACATATGTTTATCTTGAGCATGTGTGTGTGCATGTGAGTGTGTGCAAAGTAAGTCCGTGAAGGACTGTCACAGATGCCATTGTCCTTGATGATACGATGGAAGGTTCACCAACCGGCGACAAAGTTCTGAGCAGGTCCACAGATGTCCTCGGGGAAGGGAGGGGGCAGAGGGAGCAGAGCGTCATGTTTACATAACCTCCAGGAGAAGCTGAAGATAGCCAGCCATCAAGGCCGCGCAGGGGAGCCAGACTCAGAAAAACAACAATTATTTGGGTTAGGCTGACTCTTAATTTTCCGTCAGCCTTGAGAGTCTCGCTGGTGCTTCTCAATGGTGAATCCAAACAGCCAATTTCCAGGTCCTTTCCGACAGATCCGAGCGAAGAACTTTCTCCAGGATTTATCCCATTTCACCCCTGAGTCCAGGAACCGCAACCGGCCTGCGATCCTGTGTAAGGATCACATCCGGTCTGCGATTCAGCTCACGTAACATCTCAGTCTGAGTGTTGATCGCTCTGCAGATCCCATCATACATGCCAGGCAGCCTTACAATTGCCAGAACAGCTGCCGACACATGTGGAACCTTTCATAAAAAATGCATTCTGATGGATGTGGGTTCTTACAGCAACAGTAACACCTGACGGTCATGACTGCTGCTCAGTCTATGGCTGTTGTCAGACAAGAACCAGAGAATGCTGTGGGCAGAATGACAAAGCACTCTGGATAAGTACAGCAGAGACAGAGGACGTGTGAGCATAAGCTAACGCTAACCAATGCTAGCTGGCTATAGTGGTTACAGACACAATAAGCCCAGCGTACAATGATTTAAGAGTTAAAGATATTAGTTATTAAAATATGCTGTGAATGATGACGCCCTACCTAATTACTGACAGTCTTCTGAAGTTGCATTTTCTACATGGGTTGGCTAGCTTGGGACCATAAGCAAGCAGGTGTTGAAAATATTATCAGTTCCAGATAACTGTAACTTATGGAAAAACCTGAAAGCAAGTAGAGCCATACCAAACCATGCTGAGTAGGGACTAGTAGAAAAGGGGCAATTACATGACTTACCTGATGCTAAAATGTTGCTGCAGATAACAAAGAACACGTTCAGGGTTCTAGTGAAGTACCTGCCTTGATGGGTCAGTGCTGTGTAGCAGGAAAACTGAGACAAGTAGTCATAATGTTACCCTACGTAGTGTATAGAAATGTTCCCTTTCTGGTGTGTTCTGAGCTATTTGTGAACCAAAATGAAGTTGGCACTTATATCTGACACCACTGCAAAGACCAAATAAAGCAGAAACTAAACTGTAATTACTAAATATATACCAGTCATTTTCAGACCTTTTCAGAGATTGATGGAGTGGTCTAAACTCTGAGTGGCTAAATGTTTTTCTGAACAAACACATTATTGGTTCTTTGCTGATATGTTGGTTATTCTGCTCTTATTTGCAAGAGAATTAGAAGTCTGCACAAGCAATCATCACTCTATTTGCAGAGCAGGACATGCTTGAACAAATTATTGATAAACCATATTGCTATAAAATGAAATTCCCAGAATTCAAGAGCATTGCAAGCGAAGGTTTTTTAGCAGAAGGGACTGCAATCAGATGTGCTTTAACTACCAAAAAGGCCAAAAATGCAGAGCAAGTTGGTTGTCATGTGATCTGACTGCTGTTTGACTGTTTAGATGTATTTAAATCACAGCACTATGCTTTAAATATTAAAAGAATAATCCTCCAGCGAGGGAAATCTACTCTCAACAGGGAAATGGAATCATAAATCATCACTGTGAAGTGAACCTTAAGCACAGCTGTGTGCTGTAAGCAGATGTTGTGCAGGGCCAGATGCTGATGATCAAACTCTAAAACATACACTTCATTACGTTCATTGATTCAATGCACTCTCCTCCAGAAGAAAAAAGAAGTATAAAACTGATTAACATTAATTAAAATTTATTTGAATTAATCTTGCAGAACCTGGTTAATACATGAGAGTTCAGGTGAAACAGCTGCAGAATACCTGCATTAACTAATTCATGTAATAAACACTGTCCGGTTATAATTACTACAAATATTAGGAATGTTTTAATTTGTAATACTAATGCTAATTGAATTCCAATCACTCACAAAACAGTTTAGTTTATTTGGTCTGGACGCCATACCTCTTGCACCTCACAACACATTTAAATTTGCATTTATTAGGCACTGTTCTTTCCATAAGCTTAAAGAAGTGATCATCATCTTGTTTTTATAGTGAGTTAATGTTCCAGGTTTTTGCGGTGTACAAAATTGAGGCAATGATTAATAATGTAAAAATCCCCCCCCTCAATATGACATATATTCTGTAAAATTCAACAGAAAACTATTTGTTAAAAGGAAAAATTTAAAAATCAACACCTTGGTTGCATAAGTATGCATACTTTAATACTTTGTTCAACAACCTTTTGATTGAATTTCAGCAGTTTATCATCTTTGGTAAGAGTCAGTCATCTTCCCATAGCTTTCCCTGGTAATATTTGTGCACACTGCCTTGCGGTTTTCACAACTTGCAGATTGTGAGAACATTGTGAGAACAACATTCTTTTTTTATTTAGATGTATCATTGGATACATACCAAAAATAAAACCCCTCATCATCTCAGCTTTCTAGCAGAAGCTGGAGGATATTGGACCAAAACTATCTGACATTCAGAAAATTCATGATTTAATTCACCTTGACAAATACCACAGTTTCATCTGAAATAGTAACCCTGAAGCATGCTGCCATCACAGCCTTAGTTTATTATGGGTATAGTTCTTTGGGTGATGCTCAGTGTTGAATTTGTAATAAACTTACATTTTGAAATTGTTGCCCATTGTTTATGTTTGGTTTTGTCATAATAGAACAATGTCTTCCAAAAAGTTTTTGAAAATCAACTACTCCTTAGTTCAGAAATGTGGACAAAATAGATATTGTTAGTACATGTGCAACACAACCAGAAATTCATACTGGTCTTCCAGTGTTGTTGTCGGGCTCTTGGCAGTTTCCCTGATTGGTTCCTACCTCGTTTTTTCTATATATATATATTAGATAAACCAACTATTTTGTTGTTATTTATAGTTCTTAAAACTAAGTTGGAGTTGTTTAAAATCAGTATCAGCAGGTCAGAACTTTACAAATATCCACAATGAGGAATCGGTTTACTTTGAAGTTAAACTTTTGTTTTCTCATAGTACTTTTAAATGTTTTTCTAGAACTTGTGTCTAATGAAGAAATATTAGCTTGTGATATTGCACTTCATTTATCTCTTTACACCACTTTGATGTCAGACGTTTTTTTTCCTTTATCATTACATTTGTAATTTAATAACTTCAGTGTAGATATGTGTTGCTTGACATATCTTACCAAAGATCTCTTGGTCTTGTCAGGGGTTGCCACGGGTTTGTGAAATAATTAACTAGTTCGTTTACATAAATCTTCCCAAATTTACTGCATAGATGAATTCTAGCAGTGAGTGAAAAAATGTCATTAAAAAGAAAACAAAAACTTCCAAGGCAGGTGTGAGAAGATGTAGACATGGAGCATGGACAAAAACAGGTTTGGGTAGGCAAGGAATGGCATGGCATGGACAAAAACAGTCAAGGACACAGAGAGGCTTGGTATGGCAAAGCAAAACAAAATACTCCACCCAGAAGTAAATAGAACAGATTAATATATGATGCGTGGAGAACAAGTATTTGATACCTAAAGAATAACTAACGGGCCTGTGAGAACCGGGATTCTTACTGGTTGTTATGTGATCAAATACTTTTGTTGTGCGATAAAATGCAAATTAATTACTTAAAAATGACACAATGTGAGGTGATTTATGTTTTAGATTCTGTCACTCACAGTTGAAGAGTACCTATGATAAAAATTAAAGACTTCTACATGCTTTGCAAGTGGAAAAACCTGTAAAATCCGCATTGTTTTAAATACTTGTTCTCTGGAGCATGGCACAGGTGGAAGCAATGAGACTGATAGGCATGAAGCTGGTGGACTGAATGAAGCTGGTTTTATTGTGATTTTGGGAGTATAAAAGCCAAATAGTTGATCATAAATTTCAACTTGACAATCCCTTCATATTTGCTCTTGGACTCATTACAACCAAACTGTTTCCTTTTTTCTGTAAACTGTAGCAGATTGAGCAGGATTTTTCCAAAATATTCAGAGTATTCTATTTCTATTCCCATGCTTATAGTGTGCTTGGAACAAAGCTATAAATGAAACACTTGGATCTTTCACACATCACCTCTGATACACCTTAATTATCAGCATGAGCAAAAAGAATCCACTTGTAATACAGTTCTGAAATCTGCAGTCACAGAGTTGAATTTGTGTTGTGTAAAATAGACGGGAGGCACACAGCAGTGTGACGATGCCGCTGTCACACTGCTGATTATGGAACGTTGGCTTCTTATTTATAAGTACACACCATTTTTTCAGTTTCTCAGCTAAGATTGAAATCAGTGCACCAGGTAGGAGTGGTTTGTGGTTTGGTGGCTTGTTCAGATGCATCAACCATGTTTGGGTCCAAGTAATGCAAAAACATATTGGCTTAAATTTTTAAATGACAATAGTTTCAGCTAAACACTAAACTAATTTGATAAAAACTCCACATATTTCAAAATGTAAAAAACTCCACATCTTTAGTTATTCATTGAGGCTTTCTCTGTCTTTATCAGATCTTTGCAGCGTCCCCCCCCCCCCCCAACAATTTGCTGCTCACCTGTTTCCACTCTGCTAATCAGCCCCCTCAGTATATTTACCCTCAAACAGCAGCTTGGAGCTGATTTCTGGCATGCTGTTCTTTTCAATTCAATTCAATTCAATTCAAAAATACTTTATTAATCCCAAAGGGAAATTAAATACAAATTTTTTTTTACACATTTCTGTTTCACCCTCGTCGTACTCGTTTATAGATTAATGCCATAATAATGTTCGTACTTTGTCCTTTTCTTTTTTAAAATATTTTATTGACATTTTCTGCTCTTACACCTGTGTTGTGTTGTTGTCAAGTGAAAATCCTACAGTGGCCCTGAAGTGTAAACCACATCAACAAGTTACTAAACATAACTACCAATTAAAAAACACAACATTTCAAAAACGCAACATTTCAAAAAAACGCAACATTTCAAAAAAACACAACATTTCAAAAACACAACATTTCAAAAAAACGCAACATTTCAAAAACGCAACATTTCAAAAAAACGCAACATTTCAAAAAAACACAACATTTCAAAAAAACACAACATTTCAAAAACGCAACATTTCAAAAAAACACAACATTTCAAAAATGCAACATTTCAAAAAAACGCAACATTTCAAAAAAACACAACATTTCAAAAACACAACATTTCAAAAAATGCAACAACATTTCAAAAAAACACAACAACATTTCAAAAACACAACATTTCAAAAAACTGCAACATTTCAAAAACGCAACAACATTTAAAAAAATGCAACATTTCAAAAAGGCAGCAACATTTCAAAAAAACGCAACAACATTAACCTACCGGAAAAGGTAGGTACCAGTGAAAGTCATGAGACATGGCTGATTGGTTGACCGCGCTGTTGGACGGACCACAGTTCTTGTTCCGCTCATATCGAGGATGCATTGATGCATCCTTCTGCAGACTTGGGTAAACTAGGTTTCCCATAATGCACTCACCAGCAGCGGCCGATGGAGAAGGTGAGTGCAGACATTTATTGCTTTATACATACCAATATTATTTTCTGACAAAAAGTAGTTTTAAGGCAAGAAAGTCGACCTCAAAACTTCATCCATGCAGCCAGTTTACCAAGAGTGAGCCTAGTTTGAAATGTGCTCCGGTATTTTCGGAGCAGCAGAGCTCTGCAGGCAGGCCTCAGTGGCTGCAGGCTCAGCAGGTGGCTTGAGGGGGTTTTCCCTACTAACCGCAGACTGACCTCAGCCAGTCACTCTGTGATTTTCTGCTATCTGTTATTTTTTTGCAGCGGCTGAAAGTTGATATAAAGTTGTGTTGTTGTTGAGATAGATGTGTAGTCTCAGATCCTTCCTGTTTACCACAGATTGGCTGAAAACGTTCACCCTTCCAGAATCTCCTCCTGACTCTAATGCACCTGAGGCTGAATCTTCCCATCCAGCATATGGCACACCTGTTCTGCATCGACCGATCAGCTGTGTCCACCACGTTCACAAATACCATAGATGTCATGTTTACACACCTTGCTACGGGGTAACATACCACTGAGCAGGGAGCTGCCATGTGAAAGTGAGGAGGTGGTTTTACTGGACAAAATTGTGACAGTGTGATGTGATCTGACCAATATGTGTCCCAGTATTGTTTTGAAAGTGTAAACCCTAACAGCTTTGTGAAACTTGTGTTAAGCAGAAAGCAGTGTACCTAGGTTGCCTTATGTCAGAATCAGAATCAGAATCAGCTTTACTGCCAAGTTCGAACATACAAACTAGAGGCTGACATTTTTTTGGGAGTCCCACGGGTCACGGGATTCCCACGGGAATCCCGCGGGACGGGAGACAGCATCAGTAAAGATCCCGTGATTGGGACGGTACAGGATAAAAAATGAACGGGAGCAGACGGGAGCGGGAGCTAACCAATAGGAGGGAAAATAAACTAGGATCAATTGTCCTTGGAAATGTAAACTGAGACTTTGTTATAAACTTTAAGAAAAAAAAACTTGGATTGACGCCGCCATTGTGTAGTTTTTTTCCAAGAAGCCTAAACTATAATGTGAGTCAAACGAACTACACGACCCACAAGCCAACAGTGCTTCAGCTCGGTGTTTTCCACGCAGGTGGAGAACTGGACGTGGTAAAATTGGATTTGTAACGTAAAGTCAGAAGTAAGGACTTATCTATTAAACTCACAGAGCTGACAGGAAAGTCGCAAATATGACCGAACTTCAGGAGAGTTGAATGTAGCGGTTTTAACACACAGTATGCTGCTTGTAAAACGTGTTTAGTTGTAATCAAGTTCACCAGTGATTAAGGGACACTTGTAAAACAGATTCTGGATTAAATCAGCCCTGCATCTCTTCATTCATCAAACCAAAAGTACCAACATGTGTCAAGTCTCATCTGATCAACAAAATTGCTGCATGTGCTCTAAAGATTTAAGAGGTAAGGTACGGAAGCCCGTGAGGGGACATGGGGAAATTTATTACTTTTGCGTTCCCACGCAATACTTTTGCGTTCGGCATTTTGGAGCAACAGCACAGATGATGAACTGCTCATAAAACAAACACTGATATGTGATTGATATGGTTTATTTGTCATGTGCAGGTTAACACGCAGTAAACAATGCGATAAAATGCTTAGGATAAGAAGAACCGTTCAAATCACGATAAAAACAAAAACACTAATGACGTACAAAAAAAAAGTACACATCATGCAGCAGTAATAAGGAAATAAAGTGTCACAGATGTGGTTTCGTGCAGTTTTATGGTCCAGAGTTCAGTAGTTTGACAGCTTGTGGATAAAAACTGTCTTTTAGTCTGATTGAAGATAATTTTATTTAATGCTGATTTCAAAATAAAACTCAATAAATCTCAAAACGGGTGTAGTGTTTGTTTCAATTTTGCAGTTATCTGGTTTGGAAACTATCCCACAAAGTATTGCAAAATAACGCAAAGACTATTGCGTGGGGACACAAAAGAGAAGAAATTCCCCATGTCCCATCGTGGACCTCGTAGAAAGGCTTCATCAAGGGAAGATATTAAATAAATATGTTGTGAAATAGAAAAAAATTGAATTATTTAATACATCATTAAATTTTAAGTGTACCACTAATTACGTCATGTCGTCTTTAAAATTATACTTAATTATTCAGTGGCATATTTAATTGCATTATAGTCCATTTCATGATATAATGGTACATTTATTGTTTCTAATGATGTATTAAATAAATAAATGGTACCTTTAATTTAATGGCACATTTAATGTTACATTTCTTTCATGTTACATTTACTTCACTTATGGGACATTCACAACATTTATTTATTTAAAGACGATTTTATTGTATTAATTTTGTCCAGTTTGACCCTCCATTCTTGATGCCTGTATAGGAGGTCATGTCAGAATTTAAATCAGGTGTTCTGGAGCAGACACACATCTAAAACTTGCAGAGAAGGGGGTCCCTGAGGACCAGGGCTGTGAACCATTGAGGTACAGTTTCTAAATTATGAAGGTAATGCCTTTTTGGCCTTTTGTTCAACAAGTACAGTTCTCTTACTAGGTGCATTTTTTGTTTCAGCAACTTGAAACATAAAAGTAATGTCATTGTTCAAAGGAAACAGTCACTTAATAAATAAGTAAAATACAACTATGTACATTTTGTTTATTCAACTAAGATAGGCATGGTCTGTTTCCTTGTTTAATATTTTATTATTTCTTCATTATTATTCTTTTTACTTTAACTGGCTTTTACTACAGCTAAAAACAGGGACCTAACTGGTCCTTCAAAGAAAGAAATTGCCAAAAGACTAAATGAAGAAAACAAAAATGGGAGTGGCACAGGAGTGGGAGTCGTTCTGAATGGGAGCGGTACGGGAGTGGGAGTCAATTTACCAGGAGTGGAACGGGACAGGATTTTTTTCGTTATGCTGGCCTGGGATTGGGATGGGACACGACATTTTTCTGTGGGAGCGGGATGGGACAGGAGAGAAAATCCACTCCCGTGAATAATGGTGGTTTCATGATTGTCTCCTAAAAAAAAATTTAATATTTACTCCCTTCAAAAAACTTTGCTTAAAAATTATTTTTTTGTCCTAACTGACAAATAATAGAAGATGAGCAACTTCAGAGTTATACAGTTGATCTTCCATTATTCCTTAAGTTGCTCTGGATCCATAAGCAACCCTCACGCAGTCTTGGAGGGGTCACACGGACCCCACATGCGCTACTCGAGTGTTCCCCTGTCTCTTTCATGGTATTCCCACACGCTGGGCTACAGGGAGCCCTTCACATCACATTTCCGACCATTACTCTAGATTTCTGGTCCTGCGGGGGTCAGAGCAACTCCGGGTGCGGTTCTTTCTGGGGCCTCCCATGACATCTGCCTCAGTCTGTACTAGCGCTTAGTCAGGACAGCGGGAGGGTTAAAGAATTACTTTACATTAAACTTTTTACCAACCTGTATATGGCCAGAGTTCTTGTTTTACAACTGCAAGTTTCATTTACAATAGCTACTAAACACTGATCAACACACTTTTTCTTGTTTTTAATTATCTTCAGGTAAACTCATCAGATAACTACAGCACAAACAAAGACAAAATGTTTGTAGTAAAATTTTTATTAGAATAACAAAACAAAAAATAATAGATAATCAGCCAGCAAGTACAGGAAGTTGATACCTTGACTGTCTAATCATAAGCTATTTAATAGAGACAGTGGACCACGGCAGGACATGATGGTGAAGATCCCTAGGAGCTTGTGGGAAAATGCATCCAAACCTGGAAGTGTGCTCTCTCTCCTCCAGCAGAGCTGTCTGCATAAAACCAGGAAAAATTTGTTCACACTTCACTAAGGTTTACATGAAAAGACAATCTTGGGAAAATGTGTGTTTTATGTACAAGGAAAGTAATAATAATATATAGACTTTATTGATCTCACCATGAATCAAGATGGTGCCGCAGATGGTCGCCTCGGCGTGTTGGTGTGCATTGTTTTGTTTTGTTTTTTGCATTAAAACGGTCTTCTGTGATGGCATCCGGAGCTCTCTCACCAGAGAAGAACTCATGAACATCAGGGCTACTACACCAGAGGAGTTATTTCCCACTTTTCTGCCTACTGCTCTGAAATTTTTGGGCATCCTGGTGAAAGGTACGCTCACCTTTGCTCACGCGGTGAAACGCCGGAAGAGAGAGAAATCGGCTGGGGTGCTGGTACGTCTTCGCCAGCGTGGACTACAAACACCGTTACCTGGAATATTTATCTCTAACGTGCGTTCACTTCCCAACAAAATTGAGGAACTACAACTGCTGTTGGGGAAAAACAGGGACTTTTATTCATCACGGAGACGTGGCTGTGTGGATTAATACAGGACTCTGCGCTGCAACTGGCAGGATTCCAGCTCTACAGAGCAGACAGAGACACAGAACTCTCCGGCAAAGTGAAAGGTGGAGGAATCTGTTTCTACCTCAACAGTGGTTGGTGCAACGACGTGACAGTGATTCAGCAGCACTGTTCTCCAGACCTGGAAGCCTTCATCATAAACTGCAAGCCTTTCTATTCCCCCTGTGAGTTCGCTTCGTTCATCCTGGTCGGTGTTTACATCCCGCCGCAAGCTAACGTGCAGGTCGCACAGCGCGTGCTCGCCAACCAAATACTGAGTGTGGAGCGGACCAACCCGGACTCCTTAGTTATCGTCACTGGTGACTTTAACAAAGGTAATCTCACCCACAAACTCCCCAAATATAGACAGTTTATAAAATGTCCGACCAGAGAGGACAACATTCTGGATCACTGTTACACCACCATCAGAGAAGCTTATCACACCATCCCACGTGCTGCACTGGGCCAATCCGACCACATCATGGTCCACCTGATTCCTGCATATAGGCAGAAACTAAAGCTCTGCAAACCTGTTGTGAGGACGTCAAGGAAGTGGAGCAGTGAGGCTGTGGAGAATCTCCAGGCGTGTTTAGGCTGTACAGACTGGGATGTGTTCAGGACTACTACCAACAGTCTGGAGGAGTACACAGAGGCTGTGACTTCCTACATCAGCTTCTGTGAGGACAGCTGTGTACCATCATGCACCAGGGTGAGTTACAACAACGACAAACCCTGGTTCAGAGCCAAACTCAGAAGGTTAAGACTGGATAAGGAAGAGGCCTTTTTGAGTGGGGACAAAGACATATACAGAGAGACGAAGTACAAGTTTGGCAAGGCAGTGAAAGAGGCCAAACAACTGTACTCTGAGAAACTCCAAAACCAGTTCTCAGCCAACGACTCTGCGTCTGTCTGGAAAGGGCTCAGGCAGATCACTAACAACAAGCAGAAAGGCCCCCACTCCATCAACGACTGACGCCTCGCCAACAACCTGAACGAGTTGTACTGCCGCTTTGAAAGACAAAGGGACAGTCCTGCAACCATCCCACACGACACCCCCCAACAGCTGCAGCCACAATCCACCACCCCCACCTCCCCAACCTCAAGAGGGGCCTTGGCACATCCAACCCCCACCCTAAAGTTCCCTCCCACCAGCCCCCTACCCACGCCGGGGACGGCTCTTTCCATCCAGGAGTGGGATGTCAACAAACTCTTCAGGAGACAGAACCCCCGGAAAGCTGCTAGACCGGATTCTGTCTCACCAGCCAGCCTGAAGCACTGCGCTGATCAGCTGTCTCCAGTCTTCACAGACATTTTTAACACCTCACTGGAGACATGTCATGTGCCAGCCTGCTTCAAGTCCTCCACCATCGTCCCTGTTCCCAAGAAGCCAAGGACCACAGGGCTTAATGACTTCAGACCCGTCGCCCTGACCTCTGTGGTGATGAAGTCCTTTAAGCGCCTTGTGCTCTCACACCTAAAAGACATCCCCGACCCCCTCCTGGACCCCCTGCAGTTTGCCTACAGAGCCAACGGGTCTGTAGATGATGCAGTCAACCTAGCCCTTCACTTCATTCTCCGGCACCTGGACTCCACAGGAACCTACGCCAGGATCCTGTTTGTGGATTTCAGCTCTGCCTTCAACACCATCATCCCAACTCTGCTCCAGGAAAAGCTCTCCCAGCTGAGTGTGCCCGACCTGCAGGTGGATCACTGACTTCCTGTCTGATAGGAAGCAGCGTGTGAGGCTGGGGAAGCACGTCTCTGACTCCCTGACCATCAGCACCGGTTCCCCCAAGGCTGTGTTCTCTCTCCTCTGCTCTTCTCCCTTTACACCAACAGCTGCACCTCCAGTCACCAGTCTGTCAAGCTTCTGAAGTTTGCGGACGACACCACTCTGATCGGACTCATCTCTGATGATGACGAGTCTGCGTACAGACGGGAGGTGGACCATCTGTTGGACTGGTGCAGCCAGAACAACCTTGAGCTCAACGCTCTAAAGACAGTGGAGATGGTTGTGGACTTCAGGCAGAATCCAGCCCCACCTGCCCCCATCACCCTCTGTGACTCCACAATTGACACTGTGGAATCTTTCCGCTTCCTGGGAACCATCATCTCCCGGGACCTCAAGTGGGAGCCAAACATCAGCTCCCTCATCAAGAAAGCCCAGCACAGGATGTTCTTCCTGCGGCAGCTGAAGAAATTCAACCTGCCAAAGACTATGATGGTGCACTTCTACACAGCCATCATTGAGTCCATCCTCACCTCCTCCATCACCATCTGGTACGCCGCTGCTACAGCCAAGGATAAGGGCAGGCTGCAGCGTGTCATTCGGTCTGCTGAGAAGGTGATTGACTGCTGTCTATTGTCTACTGCTCCAGGAACTGTACACCTCCAGGACCTTGAAGCGGGCAGGGAAGATTCTGGCTGATCCCTCCCACCCCGGTCACAGACTCTTTGAAACTGTCCCCTCTGGCAGGAGGCCGCGGTCCATCCGGACCAAAACCTCACGCCACAAAAACAGTTTTTTCCCATCTGCCACTAGCCTTGTTAACAAAGCCCGGAAACCACCCTGACACTCTTCCATTCCCTCACACCCCCCTTTTTTTGCTGACAGGACACCTGTAACCTGTAACTCTATGCGTTAGATTAACGCTCAGCTTGGACTCCTGCTTTACTTGCACTGCCATACTTGCACACTGATCACCTGCACTGTTTTACCGCTCTCGCATCCTATACTGCTCTACATTTACTCTCACTCACTTAAAACTGTGCACATATATTTATATTATATTGTAGATATGTTTATACTGTTTAATTTGTATTGTATTGCACTGACTACACCAAAACAAATTCCTTGTATGTCCAAAAACGTACTTGGCAATAAAGCTTTTCTGATTCTGATTCTGATCCTGATGAAGAAATTGTCCTCTGCATTTAAACCATTCCTTAGGGAACAGTGGGGAGCAGCCCAGGGAGCATGCAAAGGGTCTTGCTCAGGGACCCAAAGTGGCAGGTTGTACTTCGAACCCGGGTACTTGTGGCCTATAATGCAAATCCCCTACTCTAACCACGAGGCCACCACTTCCAAGAGAAAAGTGAACGAGCTCTGTTTGATCACTAGTTATGGCCCTCATGTACAGGCGGCGACAGTCCAAGACAAGAGCCTCAACGCTGATCTCTGTAAACATTCCTGTGCCTTATTTAGATTAAACAGCTAAAAGTTAGAAACAGTTTGAGAGTTGTTCCTTTAGGAGCAAGTGTTATTTAGAGCGTGATCGCTTCTGGGGACCAAGTACCAGAGGGACTCCGAGGCGTCTGACCGCCAGCAGGGTGCAGTAGCTCGGACAAATGTTTTTCAAAAGAGAAATTATTATATTTTACTTTCTGGTACTTGCAGTTATCCACCACATATTATAAAATGCTTTATATCGACTTTCAGCTGCTGCAAACAAATAACAGGTAGCAGAAAATCACAGAGTTACAGGCTGACGTCAGTATGCGGTTAGTAGGGAAAAACCCCTCCAGCCGGCCGCTGAGCCTGCGGAGCTCTAGGCTCACTCTTGGTAAACTGACTGCATGGATGAAGTTTTGAGGTCGACTTTCTTGCCTTAAAACTACTTTTTTTCAGAAAATAATAGTGGTATAAAAGCAATAAATGTCTGCACTCACCTTCTCCATTGACCGCTCCTGGTGAGTGCATTATGGGAAACCTAGTTTACCCAAGTCTGCAGAAGGATGCATCAATGCATCCTCGATATGAGCGGAACAAGAACTGTGGTCCGTCCAACAGCGCGGTCGACCAATCAGCCATGTCTCATGTCTTTCACTGGTACCTATCTTTTCCGGTAGGTTAATGTTGTTGCGTTTTTTGAAATGTTGTGTTTTTTGAAATGTTGTTGTGTTTTTTGAAATGTTGTGTTTTTTGATTTGTAGTTGTGTTTTTTAATTTGTGGTTTTGCTTAGTTAATGTCGTTGCGTTTTTTGAAATGTTGTGTTTTTTTTTATTTGGTGTGTTTTTTGAAATGTGTTATTTGATTTTTAGTTGTGTTTTTTAATTTGTTGTTGTGCTTAGTTAATGTCGTTGCATCTTTTTTAAATGTTGCATTTTTTTGAAATGTGCTTTTTGAAATGTTGTGTTTTTTAAAATTTGGTGTGTTTTTTGAAATGTTGTGTTTTTTGATTTGTAGTTGTGTTTTTTAATTTCTTGTTGTGCTTAGTTAATGTTGTTGCGTTTTTTTAAATGTTGTTGTGTTTTACAATTTGTAATTTTGTTTAGTAACTTGTTGATGGGGTTTGCACTTCAGGGCCAATCTTCATACTTTGTGTGAATCTTTCCAAAACATGTAGTCATGCTTGTCTAGCAATAGTAATATATAGTAACATAATGCTTTGTTTTTCTTTCTTTCAAAGTTTGAGAGTAGGTTAGCAATGCTTTGCGATCGTTTGGGGCAATCTTTAGTTTATTTAGATATTTGTAAAATGTTTTAATTGTCAGAACATTGTGAAAGTCTGCTTATTGTTTATTTGTGCAAATATTTTAGTATAATGTATATGTGTTTAAAACATAGTTTTAAAGCCTATTTTTAACTTTAAGTTCTAACTTTGGAAAAAACAAATCATTTCTTGCTGATCCTGAACACCTTAATCAATTTTTTTCTGAGAGCAAATGAGATGAAGCTTGAATAAAAAACAACAAAAATGGTTTAACTGGGAGGATGTACTAGGAAAACTAGATAGCAGAATAAGTGTACATGTATACTTCTAAGACTGGAATTTTTAATGTATTCAATCGAATTTTGCATCCCTAAAACAGAAGGAAACATACGTCCCTTTGAGGAGGAAAAAAATGCTTCTGGAAGTTGAGAGTTATCAATATCAATATATCCTGTTGTCTAATCCACACAGCCATTGCAACAGAATTAAATGTTGAATCAGGGGACGCAGTGGTGTATGACCAGCCTTTACGTATGCTTTAATGATTTGATTATCCTGGCTCTATGCGGCATGTTGTGACACAGTGTTGTGGCTAGGAAATATCCAATTACTAATTGCACCTGACAGACAGTTTATATGTCTGTGTGCTGAGTTAGATGACCGGGCCGATATTCTGCTCGCCTCACTTCGACTCCAACATCTGTACAGCCAACAAACACCAGCAAACAGCCTGCAACCATGTGTTAGTTTACTTCTCTTCCAGAATACACAGTGGAGGTTTCTTACCATTTCACCACTTGAGAGGAAAATAGCTTTAAGATGCAAAATAGATATCCTCATTTGAGATGTCTAATATTTATAAACATGTACACAGATTGTCCTTAAAAAGAAGGCATAAGTGGCATAGATATATCTGAGGCCTGTGCTTAGCTTTTTGTGGCATCTGTTCTGAAAACATTTACTGGGTAAGATATCTTTTAAATTAAATTTGTTATCACTTGATGTTTGTTAAACCTCTAATAAAGTAAGGCAAAGCAAGTTTATTTGTGTAGTACCCAAAATACTTAAGGTAATTTGGGATGCTTCATGGGAAAATAAAGGAACAGAGGTAAAGAAAGTGGTATTAAAAGTAGTGCATTAGTAAAACAACAGAAAATCTCAGATGATAAAAATAAATTCTGAAAATAACCTTTCAAATTTATATGAAAGTTTTAGTAAACAGTAATGTTTTTAGTCCTGATTTAAAAAAGCAAAATGTTTTTCCACATCTCAAGTTTTATATATATGTATACCTACTTAAATCTTAATCAGTTTTGTTTTCTGTATTTTTTGTTGGTCCCCAGTTGAACTACTACACCTTTTATATAAAACAGTTTTTTTTTTATGTCAGAAGTGTTTCTTTTTTGTTTTTGTTTTATTGAATGGAGATATCCCTTAATTAAACTGGTTGCCTATTTCTAACTGAACCTAAAAGCAAAAAGAAGAACCTAAACATGTGAAATATATTAACTGTATTTTACTGAAAATATGTTGCATTTTTATAATAGTGTAACTTAAACGATAACAGACACAAGCACAATTACAGCACTAGCATAGGCCAGTGACTAAGATTAAATAGAATTTCTTTTAGCATAAAAAAAAATGGTAAATGGACTGAACTTATATAGCACTTTTCCAGTCATGCAGACCGCTCAAAGCGCTTTACACTAGCGCCACATTCACCCAGGGGCACATCAACATATGGCAGGAGGAAGCTGGAATTGAACCCACAACCTTCTGATTGCAAGTCGCCTAAATAGCTAACTGTTTCTAAGTTCAAAATCCTAAAGCAACTACAGATACATTATTACAGTCCTAATTACAACAGTTAAAGTGTAGCATTTTTAAGAACTAGACATGGTTGAAAGAACAGATAACTGATGCGACATAAAAGCCATTTTTGTGCACAACCTACGTGAGGTACCAGCAGAAGCACGCACGACAAGAAAAAGAAATACGTGTGGGTAAAAGTAAATGCCAAGATTTGGCCTCTAACACTTTGCTAACACATACTGGCTCAGTATAGGTCTCTTTGCCTGATTTGATGGAGGCAACACAGATTACTCATTGATGTCTCCACCAGTGCTGAAAGTGCACATGTTTAGAAAAGCCTCAAGGCTTAAGACTCCCAAACCCATCAAAGCTGTCATTTCTCTGAAGACTGGAGAGTACAGAAATATGTAAAGTACATATTACTGACATACATTTTACGTAATTGTCCCCCAGTTTTGACAATAATTATAGGGGGCAGACTTAAAATTCTCTTTTGTGCATCACAGAATGTAAATTCAAGCCAAAAATAACATGTCAAAAGTCAGAAACAACCTTGAATTTATCATTGTATAATAAATCAGCACAATGATATATTGCCTTTCTACACATTTATTACGGTTGCACAATTTGATCACCAGCCAAACAAGGCTGTCAGGGTTTTTTTTGGACACTTTGAAAAATACCACTGCATGAGGATCACAATTCTAGGATGCAATGCATACGGCCCACAAAGTCCAGCCCAACATTGTGCAGGGTACCAGGCAGAATTTACCTTGGAAGAACCTATTCCAGTCGAACCTATTAGGGAAATTGCCAACACAGCACCACTTATATATTTTATTTGGTCCATGCCTGATTATTTTGTGGGATTTTGCATTCTTATGGTCTTATATTTAACTAGCTAGCCAATAATAAAAGCTATAAAATATGGATAGTTCATTTACTCTCTTAAGTAAAAATCTACAAAAAGATGGGCAGTTAACTTTCAGTTTTGGTGAATGAATAGAAAAGTAGGCAGTGTTAAAGCAATGAAAATTAATGATGGAATGTGAGTTAAAGTGAGTACAAAGTAGAGAGAAAATCCTAAGAAAAATAACAAAAACTATAAAAAATAAAACAGAAACTAAGGTCTACAAAATGAAACAGTAACTGACAAGTCAAAACAGAATCCTAACCAATACACTAATCACTAATCAGAACAAAGCGCAACACAAGTAATTCAGTAACAGAAGTAAAGGGAAAATGGAAGTAAACAGAACAGTTCACAAAATTAACCAGACTACCAAAGTAAAACAGGAGCTAAGATTTACAAAGAGAAAAACTACTTAAAGTCTACAACTCAAAGGTTGTAACTAATACATAAAGGGCCTGATCCTCAAAAGATTTGCGTGCAATCTACAAACGAGGTGGTAATCGGATTGCGTGTGCAAAGTCAGCAGAACTGCGGGCGCAAACCTTTTTGCGTGTCTGCCTTCATGAATATGCAAAACACATGACAATGACCCAAACGTGCAAATTCATGGGAGGAGACGATTTGCGGTGGCAATTTTTGCTTGTGGATTTAGCACGTTTGAAATGCAGATGCAAACTGGAACGCAAAAATATCTGCTGTCACTATGGCCAGAAGGAGGTATGGATAGAATGACAGATGACAGGGAGAGAGAGAATGTTCTGTACATGTGCCAACAGATTTGGGTTGTCAAAAATAAAAATGTAAAAAATAGATGAGAATAGAGGATTCTATGTAGGATTATCTAAGCTCTTATTTGGAACAAACCCCAAACAAAAACCATGATATTTCTCCTATGGTAAAACTCCTTGTAACACTTCGTTCAACATCATCTGCTGAACACGCAGAAACCTGATCATGGCAAAATGCGCACATAACTGATCAAGCCTGAGAGACCCACTGTGCTTTGATGCTGATAATATAATTAATAGAAAAGAACTAAAGACATTATAAGGCAGATTAAATCCTTCATTGAAACTGGATGCTAAAATCACTTCTTAGCAGGTGAAAAATCACAATTTTAAGGCAGCTTTTCCGCATGGTGACAAAGACAGTGTATCCTTTAACCTGGTCGCTAAACAAAGCAAACTTTTTTGCGTAACGTTATGTCATTGCAGAGCAATCAAGGCTGGATCAGTTTGATTATGTTGTTTAAATGTGAACATTTGCCAGGGGAGGGTTTTGTTTATGCAGCAAAAAATTATTTTGTGTCACCAAAAACAATTTAAACAATCAAATATCGTTAAAATATTGGCAAAACAAACCAAACGAATTCAGTAAAATCATTGGAAAATTTATTTATTTTTACATACATAAATGTTCAATTTAACTTTTTTGCAGGACAGTTATGTGACGCTATGTTGTAAAATTAGCAAAGCTATAACATACAGATTGCCAACTCCTACAACAATCTATTTTTATGTTGCTAATATTATGTTCGGGCTTAAATATTGTGGCTGCTTATGATAAACTCCAAACTCTTCAAACATATACAAATATAAAAAACCACAGAACCTGGTGAGTCTTTGAAAATAATTAAAAGATCAAGAGCGACAAATTAATTAACAGAAATATTTGTCTTTTATATTATTAATATCGATTGGCCAATTTGTTGCGAGTTATGTCGAGCAAGATAAGATAAATAATCTCGTCAGAGCAGATGACAAACCTGCTGTGAGTAGCACAACAAAAGTTAACTAACTGTAACAGTCCAGAGAAGCAAGGGCTGAACAAAACAGAAAGAAAAAATAAGCAACTGGATCATTAATAATGATGCAGCGTAACAATCCCTGCATATTTCTAGCAACACATCAGAGGATCTGTTTGCTTTTCCTCTTGTTCCAGCCAGTAGCACGTGTAATTTCTTCATTTAAATAGGGCGGTCTGCACCTGTTTTACACCTGTTATCCATTGGACATGCAATCTTTGAAAATCGCATGCAAACACGCCCACTTATTGCACGTGCAATGTATTTATAATACACGCAAATTACCAGCCGCTATTTGGGATTTTTGAAAATCAGGCCCAAATGCAGAACCAAGGTACCAGTTCAGTGTTCATGGAGGCTCAATCCAGCAGCTAGGGAAATAGCAAACTGGACATCTGTAGCCTCAAAACCTTCATAGCCATTTATGAAAATCATGTTTAATAACCCATTGAACCCCTTTCAAGTTTACCTTTTAACTTCACAACTAGCAGATCCTTCAGTCTGAAATGTAAAGTGCTTTTATGGCCCCTGGGCCAACAGAGGGTATTAAACATGTCAATTGTGGAATTATCTTAAAGGTGAGAAATAATGTTTTTACTTTTATCTGTTTATACTTGCATACGAAGAAACTTCAGGTTTTTAATCATTAGATTAAACAATATACAGTATTTCAGATTCATTTGTTGTGACATACCAGTTTTGCACATTAGCGGTATCATCAGAAAAAGTTCCACTGTGCAGGAAGTGAAAGTGATAATTACTTTTTTAGATTTCTAAACAGGTGTATGATTAGAAATCCAAGTGGAAAATAAAAAGTTGAGTTTACTTACTTACCAATTTTCGTAAAATAATTGCTCATTAGAACTATAGAACGTACCGCTTTGAATTGTGATTTTTATCTGCCTTTTGTTGCCAGGGATGGACTGTGTGTTCACTGATACCAAGGAAGCTGGTCAGGGGACTCCTAAATGATCATGAGTGCAACGCTGATTGATCGAACACTTCTCTCAATACCGCCCCTTGCTGCATTTGCTCTGGCCCTGACAGCCACAACACTGGCATGTTAATTATTCACTGATCTAAACACTGCTCAGATCAATAATTAACTAGAGAAACTGAGAAAAATCGCTAAAAGCACGGATTGATGCACTATATAATGCCTTCGCAGAGCCTTTTATGTAAAATAAGTCAAACATTAACTTCTTGATCACAGGTTTTACACATGTTGACACATTTGGTTGAGACTAAGAAAAGGAAATTAAGTTAGGTTGGTGTGTGTGTCTGTACTAGTTAGATAGAATGAGCACATCAGCATCATTGTACAGCCTGATCAAAATCATTTACAAAGCTCAAAGAAGGATTTAGTAACAAACTGACTCTTATGTCTTGAGAACGTGCATAGGTTCTCTAATTGTGAAAAAGTTTCAAAATAGATGCTGCTTATTGATGTATTTGGTGTGATGCTGTCATTTTGTTACAGCACCTGAATCCAGTGTCAGACACAATGAAATGTGTGTTCCAGAGTGGGACTGATTCATAGCTGTTTGTCGCTGACTTGTCTGTGTAAATAAAATGCTGGTCATTGCTGAAATGATTTATCCACACACACAGACTCCAGACATTAAGAAGTTGCAAACACCTTTGTTCATAAAACTGTTGATGACTACCTTTCCGTAATCTAACATCAATAACTCAAGGTGCCTCTCAAGAATTATTTTTAAAGCTCAAGCTTAATCATCAGTTACCATGTTGCTTTCAATGCAGTTCTCTTCTCTTAGAGCATTAGGAAATATTTGGGCTGCCAGGGTGGTGCATGAAGAACAGAGCCACTTCACTGTGGGATAAAAAACTTATAAATGTAAGATATAATAAATGGAGTGTGGACTGTTGGCAAACTGAATCATCTGGATTTGTGACCAGAATCTCAACAAAGTACAATGGCAATATGATCCCAGTTGCTACTTATGGAGCGGAATGCTGGCCGGCCAACAACAAACATGAGCAAACCCTTCGCCATGAAGGTACGTATGTGCTGGTGGGAAACCCAGTCTTACACCGATTCAACATGAAACAAATGAAGGGGTCAAGCGTTGGGTCTCACCTGCTTGACAAATAGTAAACAAAACTGAATCACTGAGTTAATGAATGTATTTAAAAGTAGATTCCTTTATCTAAATAATATATAAAACGTGTAATAGCCACAATGTAAAAGGCACGTCATATTAGGATATAGATTCTCCAGAACTTCAAAAAAGTATAGACTGCCGTCAAACCAAAGGTCTCAAAAGGTAAAAACATTGACCAAAGAAGACCAAAGATACATTGATCCTAAAACTTAACATATTAAACTTGTCAGCACAGCTTCCCTCTCAGCTACACTTGTTTTTTAAGAAAATGTCAACCATCTTGACTGGTGCAGAGCCTCTTGGGAGCAACGCTATCAAACATTCCACCTTGCCTATACGTGTAAAAGCTCTTTCACTCTGCAGATCGGAGCTACTGTGAAAATGACAGAACCCAGCAAGGAGACTGAATGCACTCCCAAATTGTATCTGGATGTACACGATAACACCTTGCACTCACAAACTGAGAAATAAATACATGCAGAGCTAAGAACTAACAAAACCATATTTTTGGGTGTGGGTAACAGCCACAAAATTTACCACAGCTATAAAAAAGGACATACACTGAACAAAAACATAGACACAACACTTTTGTTGTTGGTCCCATTTTTCATGAGCTGAACCCTTAGATCTAGGACTTTTTTTATCTATACAAATGGCCTATTTCTCTCAAATATTGTTCACAAATCTGTCTAAATCTGTGTTAGTGAGCACTTCTCCTTTGCAGAGATAATCCATCCACATTACAAGATGCTGATTAGACAGCATAATTATTGAACATGTGTGCCTTAGACTGGCCACACTAAAATGTGCAGGTTTACAGAATTCAGGGGTTCGGGGGGGTGGTTGGGGTCCAAAAACCAGTCAGTATCTGGTGTCACCTCCATTTGCCTTACGCACTGCAACACATCTTCGTCACAGTTGAGCAGGCTCTTTATTGTGGCCTGTGGTCCACTCCTTTTCAATGGCTGTGTGAAGATGTTGGTTATTGGTAGGAAATGGAACACGTCATGTACGTCAAATATGCCTATCCAGAGCATCCCAAATATGCTCAATGGTTTACATGTCTGTTGAGTATACTGCCCATGTGAGAACTCGGATGTTTTCAGATTCCAGAAATTGTGGACGGATCATTACAACATGTGGCCGTGCATTATCATGCTGCAACATGAGGTGATGGTCGTAGATGTTTGACACAACAATGGGCCTCAGGATCACATCACGGTATCTCCACCATGGGCCACTCGATCTACAACATTGACATCAGCAACTCGCTCACTGGGATTCATCTGTGAAGAGAACAACTCTCCAAAGTGCCAAAAGCTATCGAATGTGAGCATTTGTCCACTCATCGAAATGCAGTCAGTTCGAGCCCCCGATGAGGACAACGAGCATGCAGATACACTTTCCTGAGACGGTTTCTAACAGTCTGTGCAGAAATGTTTTGGTTATGCAAATTGATTGTTGCAGCAGCTGTCCAGGTGGCTGGTGTCAGACAATCTTGGAGGTGAAGATTCTGGATGTGGAGGTCATAGGCTGGTGTGCTTACAGGTGGTCTGTGGTTGTGAGGTGGGTTGAATGTACTGTCAAATTCCCTGAAACCCCTCAAGAGACAGCTTATGGTAGAGAAATCAACATTAAATTCACAGGCAACAGCTCTGGTTGACATTCCTGCAGTAAACATGCAAATTGCACTCCCCCTTAAAACTTTGATATCTGTGGCATTGTGCTGTGTGATAAAACCACACGTTTTAGAGCAGCATCTTGATGTGCCACACCAGTGATGTGGATGGATTATCTCAGTAATGCAGAAGTGCTCACTAACACAAATTTAGACAAATTTGTGAACAACATTTGAGAGAAATAGGCCTTTGGTATACATAAAAAGTGTTAGATCATAGGTTTCAGCTCATGAAAAATGGGAGCAACGACAAAAGCTTTGTGTTTATATATTTGCTCAGTGTATTTTAAGCTTCTCAAAATGATGTTTTAAAAAAAGCGTAATAGTTTTAATAAAGCAATTTCTGGTTTGTTTGCAGTAGAAACCGCCAAAACAAACAAAAGCAATTATTGAAAGGCTGTCCAACTCCTGTCAGCACCTGTAATTTCAGAAAATACTTTAACAAATCGGAAACATATTTTACTAAAGTTCTTTGACTGCCAATTTGTTCGTAATTAATTTCGGTAATAACAGGTTGTCAGTGCAGCTTTTATTATATAATTACAATACAAGTTTTCAGTCATGCAAACAAACAGCTCTTCAAATAAATTAAATCTTTTACTTTTTCATCTGAAATACGATGTTGGAAGCATGGTGCGTTTTACTCTGAACAAAGAATGCTCCGAGAGACTCTGTCAGCACTGTTCCCTCTAACACACTTATGATGTACTACTGGCAATTTTGAGCAATATTCTTGCTGTCTGGCACGGACGAACATGTTCTGCCTGAGAGAGGCCATTGTACCAGTCGTCTCCTCCTGCTGCGCTGCAGAAAATTACATCCAGCTGGAGCAGCCACAAAATCAAACTTTACCGTGAAGAATGCATTCCCTCAGTACAATGATATATGGGCGAGCCAGAGCTCTTTTAGCTTTGATTTCAGAGGCATCTATGGGGCATAGATGAAGACTAGAACTAGATATTGCTGTTGATATCTAATATGGAATATTTGTTTTACTTATTTAACTGAAAAATCCATTTATGTTCTTTGAGGATGTTGTTTAAGTTTTCTTTCCTCCAAATTCTCTTTATTGAAGCTTTTTGTGTAAATGCAAAAACTCAATAACTGAAGAGCAAAGGAAAAAAAGAACAAACAACAAGTGTCAGACATCTTTATGTCATTGTAACCAAACAAATCCACTTCATGTTTCTATTGTTATATTATATAAAATATTGCTATGTCGAGTAAAATACATCCGATTTCCCCCTCAATGAATATTTAATTTCCTTCAATTGTAAATGTCTAATTTTATCTTTCATTAAAGGGTGTGTTTTCTGTTTCTGTCACAACAAAATCAGTCTCCGTACCATTAACATCATACAGCGAACCATACTGTCTTGGGCATCCGTGAGTTGTACAACTGGTTTCTCACAGAATAAAGCCCAGACTGGGAACATTTTGGAGAGGGTTTGGAATATATAATCCAATGTGTTGTAATAAGAGGACAGTTCCAAAACATGTGTGCCAGTGTGGCTGGCCCTTGTTAAGATCTGTCACAACAAAAGTCCATGCCTGATACTTACAGAAATAGAATGAACATATCCTTTGGCTTTTAGCCATTGATCATCAGTGATGGTCATTCTTAGGTCATCTTACCAGGTCCTTTTCATATGGATCTTTGGTGTTAAGTCCTCCTGTGATAACATATTGTGGATCTTTGCTATTAAACCCTTTTAAATGATGTTGTTTATTTTCTACTTAAGTGCAAAATAGATCTATATTTTTTGTGGGAAACCTATGGAAATATGTGCTCAACCAAGGCAATTGCCATAAAGACACAAATCCCAGTGGTTTACTAAAAATGTACTTTTACAATAAATAACCACCTGATCAACATATAACAGAGTTTAAAAGATTTATAAAATAGCGTGTCCATGAACCACATTGAAATTTACGATGACATAAATAAACCTAAGGTGTGGCCCTATTCTAACTAGCTGTTAGCTAAGCTTTCCAGCTTAAATGCTCCTGATGTGTGCTTTCCTTAAGGTAAAGTTTTTTTGAGACTAGAAGAAATATACTACTCCCAGCAACCCTCACCTAAGGGTGAATTGAGCCACCTTACAGAGGAATGCAAAACAGAAGCAGCACCATTTAAATAGATCTGTGCTGGGGGTTTTTTTGCAGATAGACATCAGTTTTTGTGTTATCAATTCAAACTTTGGAAAACCACACTATGATCTTTGAGACTCTAGTGCAACATTATAAATACTTGCGTTTTAATGCTGTCAAATCATATATGAAATGATATCATGTATTAACAGCTGGCTGCATTAGTTACTCTATGTACACACCTTTATTTCTGATCATCTTCACTGACAAGTGGACGATTTGTACTAAACCTACAAACCCCAGCCTTAGTTGATTTTGAGAATTTTACAGATTGTACTTCAAATTCATGTTTTAATTTAAATTGGCTCAGTTTGAACACAAAGACTTTGCAAAGGGGATGCTTTCCGTCTCTTGATAATGCCAAAAGTAAATTTTATGAAAATCATAAATAAGCCATAAATCTTTGCGCAAACATTATATAAGACATTTGGTTGCACATTTTTCTCACCGTTGGCCTCTGCATTCTGTATCTCTGGGGGAGTAACTTTATGCCCCTGTCTTATCTTATCAGAGTGTTGAATGCAGCATATAATCTCACAGCAGAAGTCACCTCGGTGTGATGTGAGATGCAAACACTCCTCCAGAGAGCCCTGGCATGATAAAAGTAAGGAAATAACACTCGTGCATTGGCAAAAAATATCAGCTGCTGCTATAGTTCTGCTTTGTTTTAAAAGTAACAACACATGCATTTCCCCTTCTTTAATTTTGGCTAGGTTTGCATCTGAAAATTCAATTCAATTCAGTTTATTCATGTAGCGCCAATTCACAACACATGTCGTCTCAAGGCACTTCACAACAGTCAGGTTCAAACATTCCAATTAATCCTAATCATTGAACAGTACAGTCAGATTCAGTCATTTATTCAAATTGGATAAAAAGTTTTTCTGTCTAAGGAAACCCAGCAGATTGCATCCAGTTAGTGACTGCCAGCATTCCCTCCTCCCGGATGAGCATGTAAAGACAGTGGACAGTCACTGGCGTTGACTTTGCAGCAATCCCTCATACTGAGCATGCATGTAGCGACAGTGGAGAGGAAAAACTCCCTTTTAACAGGGAGAAACCTCCAGCAGAACCAGGCTCAGTGTGAGCGGCCATCTGCCACGACCGACTGGGGGTTTGAGAGAACAGAGCAGAGACACAAAGAGAACAAAGAAGCACTGATCCAGGAGTACTTTCTATGGGAAGGAAAAGTAAATGTTAATGGATGTAGCTCCTTTAGTCGTTTCATCTAGAAAGAAAGAACGGAAAAACTTTGAGCCAGTTTTCAAGGTTAGAGTCTGAAAGAGAGCACATAGAGTTAGTCACAGTAAAAGCTCAGTCAATTGCCATGTCTAGGAGAGAGAAAGGGTTAAACACTGAAAGACAAGGCCAAGCGTAGAGGGTGAGCATTAAGTTGTTGCCAGCAGAAGCTTGGGCGATGCCCCTCTCCAGAAAGGTGTCACAGGTAGACACAGAGTCAGGCCAGGTGTAGCTTCTAGGAAGAGAAAAGAGATAGAACAAAGTTAAAAGCTGAAATAATAGCAAATAATGCAAAATTGGAGAGTAGTGTGAGACTGTAGCGAAGAGGGTGAAAGTGGTCATTATGTCCTCCAGCAGCCTACGCCTATAACAGCATAAAAACAGAGATAGCTCAGGATAACCTAAGCCACCCTAACTATAAGCTTTATTAAAAAGGAAGGTTTTAAGCCTAGCCTTAAAAGTAGACAGTTTGTCCATCTAGAGCCCACTGATGGCCTTTGTTATACTAAAAACAACAACGATTGGGATACCTCTCTCTGTCAGATTGACCATAACCATTGGAAAAGAGAGGGGGTCATACAGGTAGCAGAAATGGAGGGTGTGTTTGCACCTCAACCATAACTGAGCCGGTTTAGGCTAAACCTGACTCCCCCTTACTCCATCCAACATGGAGGGAAGAAGATGGAGGTAAAAAATAAGGAAGATAGCTCAGTATAACCTAAGCCACTCTAACTGTAAGCTTTATCAAATGGAAAGTTTTAAGCCTAGCCTTAAAAGTAGACAGGGTGTCTGCCTCACGGACTAAAACTGGGAACTGGTTCCACAAGAGTGGAGCTCGATAATTAAAAGATCTGCCTCCCATTCTACTTCTAGAGACTCTAGGAACCACCAGTAAATGTGCAGTCTGAGAACGAATTGCTCTTGTAACCCCTGGGTTCCCCGGAATATAAATATGTTATTGTTGTTTTGAAAAATAACAAATGTAATGTATGCAGCTAAATATCTTAAAATAAGATATAAGAATTCTTTTGGTAGGAGTTTGAACTGGGCAAGAGTCCAGTAAAAAGAAAATAAACAGTTGAAGTAAGAAGTCTATTAAAATATTGTGTTCTGTCACTTTAAGAACGAACGATATAGTGTAGTTTGTAAAAAAAAAAAAAAAAAAGAAAGGACAGCTCAAGACGAGGTGCCTGGGTGGAGTTTGCCGGAACTTTTTGTGAGCCGGTTTGGGGAAAAGCCGGGGAAACCAACAGAAAAAAGTGCAACTGAACTGTGCACTAGCGCCGAGGGACAGTGGACGGATCGAGGAAGAAGCGGGCTGTGTGCTGGATGCTGGAGGTCTGCACCGGAGCCTGTGGATAAGGGAAGACTAGTTGCACCCGCGCTGGGCCCGCTGTTTGGATTTGGCCGCGGTGTCCTCCGCCTTTACCGAGGAAGGCGGGGATTAACTGCGGGTTATCGGCGGAGATGAGTCGTCAGGACCTTATATAAATCCGTCACTGTGGATTGAGGACCAAGGGTGAGTGTCGTCAGTAACAGGCCTGCACCGGGGGTTTATGGACTATATTGCCGGCTTCTATTTGTTCGTTCGTTCGTCGTCTTCCGCTTATCCAGGACCGGGTCGCGGGGGCAGCAGACTCAGCAGAGACACCCAGACGTCCCTCTCTCCAGACACCTCCTCCAGCTCCTCCAGGGGGAGCCCAAGGCGTTCCCAGGCCAGCCGAGAGACATAGTCCCTCCAGCGTGTCCTGGGCCGTCCCCTGGGCCTCCTCCCGGTGGGACGTGCCTGGAACACCTCCCGAGGAAGGCGTCCAGGAGCCATCCGGTATAGATGCCCGAGCCACCTCAACTGGCTCCTCTCAATGTGGAGGAGCAGCGGCTCTACTCCGAGCTCCTCCCGGATGGCCGAGCTCCTCACCCTATCTCTAAGGGAGTGCCCGGCCACCCTACGGAGGAAGCTCATTTCAGCCGCTTGTATCCGTGATCTCGTTCTTTCGGTCATGACCCAAAGTTCATGGCCATAGGTGAGGGTAGGAACGTAGACCGACCGGTAAATTGAGAGCTTTGCTTTTTGGCTAAGCTCTCTCTTCACCACAATGGACCGGCACAGCGCCCCCATTACTGTGGCAGCTGCACCGATCCGTCTGTCAATCTCCCGCTCCATTCTTCCCTCACTCGTGAACAAGACCCCGAGATACTTAAACTCCTCCACTTGAGGCAGGAACTCCCCTCCAACCTGAAGAGGACAAGCCACCCTTTTCCGGTCGAGTACCATGGCCTCGGACTTGGAGGAGCTGATCCTCATCCCAGCCGCTTCACACTCGGCTGCGAACCGCCACAGCGCATGCTGTAGGTCTTGGCTAGAGGGGGCCAGCAGGACCACGTCATCCGCAAAAAGAAGAGACGAAATCCACTGGTCCCCAAACCAGACCCCCTCCGGCCCTTGGCTGCGTCTAGAAATCCTGTCCATAAAAGTTATGAACAGGACCGGCGACAAAGGGCAGCCCTGCCGGAGTCCAACATGCACTGGGAACAGGTCCGACTTAGTGCCGGCAATGCGGACCAAACTCCTGCTCCACTCGTACAGGGACCGGATGGCCCCTAATAAAGGGCCCCCGATTCCATACTCCTGGAGCACCCCCCACAGGGCATCACGAGGAACACAGTCGAATGCCTTCTCCAGGTCCACAAAACACATGTGAACCGGTTGGGCAAACTCCCATGAACCCTCGAGCACCCTGTAGAGGGTATAGAGCTGGTCCAGTGTTCCACGGCTGGGACGAAAACCACACTGTTCCTCTTGAAGCCGAGGTTCGACTATCGGTCGGACTCTCCTCTCCAATACCCTGGCGTAGGCCTTACCAGGGAGGCTGAGGAGTGTGATCCCCCTGTAGTTGGAACACACCCTCCGGTCCCCCTTCTTATAAAGGGGGACCACCACCCCAGTCTGCCAGTCCAGAGGCACTGTCCCCGACCGCCACGCAATGTTGAAGAGGCGTGTCAACCATGACAGCCCCAGCCTCTGTTTCCACCACGGAATGCGTGATGGCAGGATTGAGGAGATCCTCGAAGTACTCCTTCCACCGCCCGATAATGTCCTCAGTCGAGGTCAGCAGTCTCCCGCCCCCACTATAAACAGTGTTGGCAAAGCACTGCTTCCCTCTCCTGAGGCTCCGGACGGTGTGCCAGAATCGCTTCGAGGCCAACCGGTAGTCCTTCTCCATGGCCTCACCGAACTCTTCCCAGGCCTGAGTTTTTTCCACAGCCCGGGCCGCAGCACGCTTGGCCTCACGGTACCCGTCAGCCGCCTCAGGAGTCCCACAAGCCAACCACAGCCGATAGGACTCCTTCTTCAGCTTAACAGCATCCCTTACTGCCGGTGTCCACCACCGGGTTCTGGGATTGCCGCCACGACAGGCACCGCAGAGCTTACGGCCACAGCTATGGACAGCAGCATCGACAATAGATGCAGAGAACATGGTCCACTCGGACTCTATGTCTCCAACATCCCCCGGGATCTGGTCGAAGCTCTCCCGGAGGTGGGAGTTGAATACATCCCTGGCCGAGGGCTCCGCCAGGCGTTCCCAGCAGACCCTCACTATGCGCTTGGGCCTGCCGAGTCTGTCCGGCTTTCTCCTCCTCCAGCGGATCCAACTCACCACCAGGTGATGATCAGTGGATAGCTCAGCCCCTCTCTTCACCCGAGTGTCCAAAACATGCGGCCGAAGGTCTGATGATATGACAACAAAGTCGATCATCGACCTCCTGCCTAGGGTGTCCTGGTGCCAAGTGCACTGATGGACACCCTTATGTTTGAACATGGTGTTCGTTATGGACAATCCGTGACTAGCACAGAAGTCCAATAACAAAACACCACTCGGATTCAGATCGGGGAGGCCATTCCTCCCGATCACGCCTCTCCAGGTGTCACTGTCGTTCCCCACGTGGGCGTTGAAGTCCCCCAGCAGAATAATGGAGTCCCCGGGAGGGGCACTATCCAGCACCCCCGACAGGGACGCCAAGAAGGCAGGGTACTCTGCACTACCACTCGGCCCGTAGGCTGAAATGATAGTCAGAGACCTCTCCCCAACCCGAAGGCGCAGGGATACAACCCTCTCATCCACTGGGGTAAACCCCAACACGAGACGGCTGAGCTGGGGGGCAACAAGCAAACCCACACCAGCCCGCCGCCTCTCCCCGTGGGCCACTCCAGAGTAGAAGAGAGTCCAACCCCTCTCAAGGAGATGGGTTCCAGAGCCCACGCTGTGCGTGGAGGCGAGCCCGACTATTTCTAGTCGATATCTCTCGACCTCCCGCACAAGCTCAGGCTCCTTCCCCCCCAGCGAGGTGACATTCCACGTCCCTAGAGCCAGCCTAAGCATCCGGGGATCGGGCCGTTGAGGTCTCCACCTTCGTCCGCCACCCAATCCTCTTTGCACCGGTCCCTCACGGTTCCCCCTGCAGGTGGTGGGCCCACTGGGGGATGGCCTCGCGTCTCTCGTTCGGGCTTGGCCCGGCCGGGTCCCGCGAGGAGCAACCCGGCCACCAGGCGCTCTCCGACGAGTCCCGACCCCAGGCCTGGCTCCAGGGTGGGACCCCGGCTCCGCCGTACCGGGCGACGTCACTTGCCTCAATATTGTGTTCTTCATGAGGGGTTCTTGAACCATTCTTTGTCTGACCCATCACCTAGAACCTGTTTGCCATGGGAGACCCTACCAGGGGCATTTAGGCCCCAGACAACATAGCCTCTAGGATCATTTGAGCACTCAAACCCCTCCACCACGTTAAGGTGACGGTTCAAGGAGGGGGCTTCTATTTGTTTTAAAAAAAACATATAAAGCTTCTATTTGTTTTATATGTTTTTTTGTGGGCCCACTAATTAAAATTATCCTGTAATTTCTGTGCATTGAATTAAGACTAAAGGACTCTTATGTGTTCGGGACTGTTCAAAATAATTTCATTTATAGCTCAATAAGCATTTAAACGAACGGGAAAGTCCCTATTTATAACTCAGGTGGTTGACAAAGTTTGTTGTATATTTATTTGCGTTTTCTGTTGGGGTATCGGAGAGGTTAAAGAAAACTGCAAACAGATGGTACCTGTTTTGATTTATAAGCATTCAGTCCAACCTAAGGTCGGTTACACTACAGTGTGATGGTATATTTCACTAGTTCACATGTGGTCTACTTTAATTTTCATTTCGAAGTTTGGGAAATAAATACTTTAAACTTATAAAGCATCGTTATTTATGGGTCAGACATAGGCAGTTTACTAAGTTTAATTATTTGTGACAACTCAGTACCTGGTGGTTCATGGGAGGTGTAGTAAAACCAGTTCTTGGGGTGTGACCTTAAATAAGTAGAACCCAGAGCGCTAAATCTAGCTTTAGATACAAGAAAGCGCTACACTCTGTTAGGAACATATGGAACAATCAGATCTCTGATGTATAATGGAGCTAGATCATTAAGGGCTTTATATGTGAGGAGGAGAATTTTAAATTCTATTCTGGATTTAACAGGGAGTCAATGAAGGGAAGCTAAAATAGGAGAAATATGATCTCTCTTTTTAATTTTCATCAGAACTCTTGCTGCAGCATTTTGAATCAGCTGAAGGCTTTTAACTGCATTTTGTGGACATTCTGATTGTAAAAAATTACAATAGTCCAGCCTTGAAGAAACAAATGCATGGACCTGTTTTCAGCGTCACTCCTGGACAGGATATTTCTAATTTAGGCAATGTTCTAGAGATGAAAGAAGGAAATCCTTAAAACCTGTTTAATATGGGATTTAAATGACATGTCCTGGTCAAAAATAACACCAAGGTTTTTTACTTTATTATTGGAGGTCAGTTTAATGCCATCCAGGTTAAGTGATTGACTAAGCAGTTTCTTTTTTAAAGACTCCGGTCCAAAGACGACAACGTCTGTCTTGTCAGAATTTAGAAGCAGAAAATTTAAAGTCATCCAAGTTTTTATATCTTCAAGACATGGTTGTAGTCTATCTAACTGGTTGGGCCCATCAGGATTCATGGATAAGTAAAGCTGAGTGTCATCAGCATAACAGTTAAAATTTATTCTATGCTGCCTGATAATTTTACCTATTGGAAGCATATATATAGTAAAGACAATTGGCCCAAGTACTGAACCCTGTGACGACATGTTTAGCTGCATGCTGTCATTCAACCGCTGGCTGTCTAGGTGGTGTACAGAAAACAATGTGGGCTACATTGATAATTGGCGAACATTTTGGGGAAAACCTGGTCTGATCCGGTGAGACGCCATCCATCCCACTTAGGATGGAGCAGCTCTTCTTTCTAGGAATCAGGCCGAATTTATTAGTTCTCCTAAACTGACAACCAAGGGTTCAGACCAGGAAGCAGGGTCGTAGTTTAACATTCCTCTCTGCAGCTTCTGTACTGCTACCCACCCATTACCCTATTAAGACAGTGTCTTGCTCACGGCCAAAATTGAATAGATTAAACAACAATATAAAACGAGGAAATCAGGAAAATCTAATAAAAATAAACACAACTCAGACTAAAAAGAAAAATAAAACAATTAAATGTGACTTGCTGAATATAAGATCCCTCTCTTCAAAGACTTTGCTAGTTAGTGACCTGATTTGTGACAATCAGATTGATTTATTTTGCTTCACAGAAACCTGGCTGCAGCAAGAGGATTATGTTACCATAAATGAGTCAACTTCTACTAATTATTTAAATTTTCACATTCCTTGAAATACTGGGCGAGGAGGAGGAGTAGCAACCATCTTTCAGTCCGATTTATTGACTAGTCCCAGACCAATCAATAGCTACAACTCTTTTGAATATTTAATCCTTAGTTCTCCTCATCCAAATTGCAAAGCACTAAAGCCGCTTCTGTTTGTTGTTTTGTACCGTCCACCAGGCCCTTACTCTTAATTTTTGGATCAGTTTTCAGACCTTTTATCTGATTTAGTGTTAAATACAGATAAGGTTATTATAGTGGGGGATTTTAACATTCATGTTGACGCTGAAAGTGATAGCCTAAATATAGCCTTTAATGCTATCTTAGACTCAATTGGCTTTGCTCAAAGCATTAACAAACCTACTCACCTTTGTCTTAATTCTCTGGATCTTGTGCTGACATATGGTATTGAGTGTAAAGACATAACAATATTTTCTCATAACCCTGTCCTGTCTGACCATTTTTTAAGAACCTTTGAGTTCAATTTAACCGAGTACTCCACACCTGAAAGAAAATTTCATTATAGTAGATCATTATCAGGCGATGCTGTAAAAACCTTTAAAGAATCTGTTCCACTTTGATTTCCTCATTATCACAGAAAAGCACATTGGAGGGCAATAATGTTGTTTCTTCCCCTGCACAAATTGATTCTCTTGTTCATAGTGTTACTTCAACATTGCGTGGTGCATTAGACAATGCAGCCCCCTTGAAAAAGAAGGTAATTATTCATAGGAGGCTAGCTCCCTGATTTAATTCCGAGCTGCGTACTTTAAAGCACAATGTTAGAAAATTGGAGAGAAAATGGTGTTCTACACACCTAGAGGATTCCTACTTAATCTGGAAAAATAGCCTACTGTTGTAGGTAAAATTATCAAGCAACATAGAATAAATGTTCACTGTTATGCTGATGACACTCAGCTTTACTTATCCATGAATCTTGATGAGCCCAACCAGTTAGATAGACTACAAGCAGGGTTCAGTGGTGCTCCATAAGTGTTGCTTACTGAATAACCACCGAACAAATAGAACCAACACTAAGTGACACTAAAGCAACATTTGCAAGCACATTAATGATCTACAGGTTTATTTAAAAATGTTCTAGTGGCCACAGGGAAGACTTTATTCAAAAATCTTAAATGAACCTAAAATGAAGTAAACCATGATCTTAGCCATAATCAAACAAATGATTGAATCACTATGGTGAGTAAGTTTCCTACTGTGTTCCTTAACTCAAGATTGATGCTATAAGATCTACAGCTATGCCCTTGCCCTCGCCGACCTCCAGTTTTATTAGCCTGAGCATTTTTAGTTGTGTTTTTGTCATGGTTGAATGTTTTTCTGACCCACATACAGATAATATGGAAGACACAAAGATCAAAATGAATAACATTTCTTGTTTTTACAGAATACTTCAGAAGTATGTTTAGTCTAATAATTGTTGTTCTCGGTCGCAGGTGTAGAAGAGACAGATTAGAGCAGGCCAGGATATTTACATTGTCTAGAAGGTAGTTGTGAGGGTTTGGGAGGAATGTAGCGAGGTGAGGTGCTTACAGGCACCCGTAAACTAGACAGTGAGGAAGTTCCCAAATGGAAGTCCATGAGGGCAGATGGGCAGGTAGCGTTTGAGACTGACTAGGATCAGAAGAGCTACAGAGGATGGCAATGGAACAGGTGGGTATCAAGAAAGGTTTTCACAGAACTAATTAAGAATTAATTAGTTTGTGGCTGGAGGAATCTCATCTTTTCTGCAATGGTTCTTGAGATGAATCTAGTTGGGGGGAATGGAGGAAACATGAGGTAAGTCACTCCAAGGATTAACATAAAGCTCTGCAACAAAGCACACTTGACTCTACCACATAGGTCGATCAACAAATCAAGTCATGACGATGATGTCCTGCATCCCCTGAAATCCCTAGCAGCCTGATGATAGAATTGAAGCCAGTTGTCCACCCAGCAATGGAAAACAGGAGCTCTGAAGAAAACACCACACAAACACTTACACATATCACAATCTCCGGAGCGGAGAATCCATTCTCTTTGTACTCCTCTTTAGTTTGGTGACGCTCATCCTTTCCTCTGTAGAAGAATCTATGGGGAAAGTAAGAGTGCTCACTTCTTCACTCACTTTCAGATTGCCAATAATCAGCCACCCATTCATTCAACATATTTCTGTTGAAAATGTCTTTATTGTCAAAACAATCCAGTTTCTGTTTACAATATCCCTGTCTAGGCTCTTATATTCTATACAAGATTTTACCACTCCATGTTGGTACTGCTGGTTCCATTTCAAAAAATATCTAAATCAATAACTTAAAGAAGAACACATTTTACATAAATTGATTGAAACATCAAAACATGCTTATGAATAGTTATCTAAACATCTAAACAAAACAAAAATGTTTCAACTTCTCAAAACAAAAAACCCTTCTGCTGTTTTCTTTCTAAATATGTTTTCACAGACCAGTGCCTCTATTTCAACAGACTAAAGTGACTGGTTCATTGTCTGTAAAATAAATAACCAAAAGTGCATCTGACCATGCTCTCATCTTTTATCATCATTATGAAATATTTATTTGTATTCCCACTCAACCAATGCTTTCAGTTCATTATTAAGCCTTTGATGTAACAGGAGTGTAGAGTAGAAAAAGGATGAGCAAAGTGTGATTGCATATTTTATTGTCCCCCTCAACCCCCCAGCCAATTAACCAAATACATCTTGCAGTCAGTTTTGCTCTATGGAAATTAAAGCTGCTATTGATTGCTGTTCTCCAGATAAGTAAGGATCATTGACCAGGATGGAGAGAAAAAGATGTCATGCAATTCTTGTCCTCTCTTTCCATAAAACAAACGTCTCAGACGTGATATCAGGTATGTGTAGTATCAGCGTTGTCATTTTTATTAACCAACACTTCATATTGACCAAGAGTGGGAGACACTTGAAGATGACAATGAGGTTATTGATTACCCTTTCATGCTTTATTCAGAGTAACCGTTCTTGATGTCAAGAGTTACACAGAGCTCTTAGATCTCTGGTTTGGTTTCCCTCTCTTACACAGGCCTGAGAACAGCCTCTCCACGTTATTAGAAGTCACCCCTCACAATCTGCTGAGTCGATTTCCAAAGACAATGACAAATGCTTCAAATGCCTCAACTGCTAATAGGAATAATTAAGAAAAAGCAAGGTGTCGTACAATAGCGCCCCGGGACTGATTTATGCTTTACAGGTGGGTTTCTATGCTCGCATAATTCCCCATTCTCCCTCAGCATGCTGCCTTGAAGTAAGCTAACTTCCACTTAGCTGAATAAAATTATACAATCTAGAGCAACCAATAACCACTGAGGGTAGTGGGCAATTGTTCCCAAGGGTGCAAGCACAAGATGAAAGTGGTAATCCATGTTTTAATGATGTCCTGTCCCTGTCAGCAGTTGGTTTTATTTTGTTATAATCTTGGTTTTTGCTCACTGTTGAGTTTGAAAAGAGGAAACACATTCAGCAGCTTTGTAGTTATATTTGTAAGAGCCTTAATAAACCAGGCCCTAACATTCTTTAGATTTTATCTGACCAGATTTTAAACTGAAGTAAGCCTCAAAAGAAATCAGATAAACAAGTCTTAATTTAAAAAAAAAAAAAAAACATGAGGAAAACACATTATCTCAGGACTCCTAAGTTTTATCTTACATGTCACAACCTGCTGCTTTTAATCAGGAACAGCTTCATCTCATCAACAAAACGGCCTCTATTCATACTGATTCTGCATTCATCTGCAGATGTGTCGGTGAGGCGCTCTGTGACTACTGCTTACAATCAAAGGCATTGATTAAATTGCACCTACAAATCCTTTTGTATTGGTAAATTAATTCAGCTCTGGGCTCCCATAGCATACACATTTAAAGGGATTTAAGTCTTGCTTGTCAATCTGGAAAGTTCAAGTCATAAAAAAGGGTACAGTAAAAATAGCCTTCTAATAAATCACATTTACCATTTTGTATACTTTATTTGGACCAAAACAAAACCCCAAAACAGATGGAAAAAAGGACAGCATAAATGTACTTATTTAGTTTTGAATAAGAACAGTACATGTAATAAGAATATATTAGATTTAGTGTTAAAATAGTGCATGTTCATCATCCACCACTTAAAAAAAACAGAGTTAAATTTGTGCTACAGGAACTGGTTTATGGCTACTTATTAGTGTTTTACAGAGTCAAATAAGGTTTCCTTACCACTGAAACAAGATGCTAAAACTGGTTTGAAAGCCACTTTTGACTGTTTAGAAGACGTCCAGGCTTAGACTATTACACTATATTGCTAAAGGTATTTGTCTAGTTTTACATGTACATGGACTTTAATGACATCCTATTCTTATTCTATAGGGTCCAATTTGTTGATGGACCCACTGCTGCCAGCAATGGCAACTTTAACTATTCTGTAAACATCTTCCTCAAGGTTTAGGAGCTTGTTCATAGTTAGATGAGAAAATCAGACTGGCAGCCTCTGCTCTAATTCATTACAAAGGTGTTCAAGAAGATTCAGATCAGGACTCTGTGCAGCCCAGTCAAGTTTTTCTACACCAGCTTTATACACCTGCTGCCATGGAAGTGATTGGAACACCAGAATCTTTGATTTGGTGGAGTGACCCACTACCTTTGGCAATATAGTGTATTTCATAACCTCTGACACAATTATGACATAATGTTTTACCTAGGAATTATTCAAGTAGGCACAATTTGTTCATGTGGACAGGTGTGGCAGTTGTTTTCACAAAAAAACAAATTATTTCTCCAAATAAGTTTTTATTTATTTATAAGTGTATTACTTGCAGTGTGTTGTTTTGTTTTGGGTTTTAAAAGTATTTTGACAAATTTTAATGAAATTTAAATTATCTTTGGTGAATTACTCCTTAGTTTAATGCTGAATTGGAGGTATTGGGCAGAGAGGTCGACGTCCACATTTGTCAGTGCATTAATAATGTTACCACCATCAGTTATCAGAACTGCAAGCAGCGCTAGTAGCGTTTAGGGGCTCCAATTTGCTGGTGCTAGCTCATAAATTAGTCCTAATTTGAAGGGAAGATATACAATCAGACATTTTCTCAGGCATGGTATGAGCAGAGGATGTGGCTATGTGGTTGCTCATTAAGGTATACAGTATTTTGCATTCTGTGTTTATTGTTCTGATCAACTGTATGGTCATGAAAAGGGAATATTTGCACCACAGGTGTGATTTAAAGCACATTTTCAAATATACAAAGAAATATGAGTCAAAAAAGCTTATTTACACTATGCTTATTTACACTATGCTATGAAGTTAGCCATGCTGGGTCAACATAATATTACACTGCAACTTGATGAGAACTCCCATGTTAGTGTTCAGAATCCAAATAAGAAGGTGGACAAAACCTACTATTACTGCCAAAGCTCATTGATTGCATAAAATTTTGTGGAGCATTCAAACAGGCTCTTAGCGACAAGTCACAGTCATCCGATAAAGCCGGTGTTTGGCTTGGAGGTTTTTGTGGCTTCATTGGATAGCAACATGTGGGAGCAGCTAGAGAAGGCAACGGTTTTCAAAGGCACATCCAAAAGTATACAAGAGCTGAAAAACACATTGCAATTAAGGCTGATAAGAAAAGAGATGTTTTAACCCATTGCCATCTCACAGCTGTATTATGTTATTTAGACATAGCCAATGTGGTTTCAGAGGGTTTAGATGAAGGTACAACTACATCAGTATAACTCATACATGAAAACCCTGACTTTACATCATGTAACAACTCTGAGTTTCTTTTTTTTTAATATCACCCTACTCTGTTCTAAAACTCTGAAACAATTTTACATTCTGATCGCTAATCCCATAACGACAGCAGAGTCTGATCAATGCTTTTCCATACAAAATTAAATTAAAACATATCTTCGAAACACCATGACACAAAACAGACTGAATGCTGTGGAAATGCTGTCAATTGAAGCAAGACTGACACAAAACATCCCTGATATCAGAAAAGCTGTAAAAGAGTTCAGTTTAAATAAAAATGCCCATCATAGAGGCCTTTTATAAAACCCAGAATGTTTCTAGCTGTTTGTTTTGATTTTGCCCTACTCCTTGGCTGATAATTAAATTTTAACAGGCAAGTAAAAACAAACTGTAAATGAAAAGCACTGTTATCTTAGTTTTAATTTTTGTCATCTATTTATAACTGATCTGAAGTTGGTGTTGTACATTTTTGGTAAGACAGGCTTTTATTAATTTCTGTCATTCATCAACATTTCCATATGGGGTTCACATATTCTAAATAATTCCTTGCCACTGCTGGCAACCATGATTTTATTAAAGTAATAATAGGCCTTATTTCTATGTTATCAAGGGTTTTGAATGTATATACCTATATTTTTATATTATTAATGGGCGATGTTTGCAAAGGTCTTCCATACTAATATTTATAATCAGGACCCGCTACTGTATTCAGGAAAACAGTTTAAACTTCGACACACAGATACGGTGCTGGGAAAAATCACTCGTTCCATTACAAATATCTAACTAGTCAAAGCCTGGGTCTAAATGTAATTCAGATGCTATTCCATGTCTGTAAACATAATTGAGTGAAATGCCTCCAACGTGGCAGAATTAAAACAATTCAGCAAAGAGGAGCAGGCCATAACTTAACTGCTTTTTTTACATTGAACCCGACTGGTTTAGAGGGTTATCTTTTCTTAATTGAAATCATTTGAAAACTGTGTTTTATATTTTCTGAGGTTATCTTCCTCTGATATTATAATTTGTTTAATTATCTGAAATCAAGCACGACAGAAAAGCAAAAACAGTAGAAATCTTTAAGGGGGCAAAATAATTTTAATGGCAGTATAAATGCAGCTCAGGCTTGAGTTATAGTATTATTTAAAGCTGTTTTCTGCATGTCAGAGTGTTTTTATTGTTTTAATGAACAATTTATGTCTTTTACAGAACATTACTGTGATGAATAACACTGAGGCTTTTACTGTGATTGGTTCAGACCTGAAGCATTATACTGTTTCAGAAGGCATCTGTTCGGTAAAATGTGGACCACCTGACAAATGTTGTACTAGTGAGAAACATTTGTAAATATGAAATGTATGCACCTAGATACACAATTTACAAGAGCCATGATGCCATAACCTAGAACACAGAAATTAAAAAAATTAAAAATTAAATATGGCTTAGCAGATTTGCACCTGCCTCTTTTCCTTCACAGGGTACTTCATCAGATACAGCAATTCCCATTAAAGCCTTACTGCAAATGTGCTTTACAGGAAGATGGCCATATCGGCTTGTTTTGACTCAGTTGTACATTAAGCTGAAGAGAGAAAGTATCACCACAGTCGCAGAAATGTCTGATTTGATGCCAACTGACTGCTCAGATGACATTTCAGGACCACAATTAAAACAGCACATGGGATATAAAGACTTTTTATTTCTAGGTAAACGTTCTGAAAGTGCCCATTCTGGAAAATAAAACTGATAAGAAAATGGATTGAAAAATGTGAATAAATGTAAAATTACTATTTAGGCATTTAAATGAAAAAGCTGCCAAACACAATTAAAAATAAAGCATTTCTATTTGAAATAGAGGTTATTTAATTTGTCTGATTTCCATAGTGTGTGGAGATGAATCATGCTTTTTTCCATACCCTGAAAATGTCCTGTTTGTCTGGACTTCAATCCCAGATTATTGTGTTTGAATCATCTATTTTTTTCAAAGCTGATCCTAAGGGAGCATTGATCATCCCAGCAGCTCTGTGTTGAATTGGCTTGTTCAAGAAGCTGTTTGAAGTTTTCATTAATCTGCTGACCCTGCTTGTCTCACAGCTGCAAGGTGGCTTCTATACCCTGGCACTCCATGCCCGTCGCACCTTACGTGCACCCAGGAGAGTTCAATCACATGCTCATCATGTGGCCAACATGACTGGTGGGACATGCAATATTCTTGGATAAGAGTAAGCTGTAAACCCAACATCAGTCTGTGCATGGGGAAGAGTTCAATCATAAGCTTCAGATGTGTGGCAGGTTGAAATATTTGAATTGATAAAGAAAACACCTGAACATGTTTGACAGTGATAACAGTGGATATGTTCGGCGCCTCTTTTAGTGATTTTGTTTTTTAATTTTTTACCAAGATTACATAGGTTTAATGCCTACACATTTTGGATGATCCAAAAGTTTATATTAATTCTGTTTAATAATCTTATCAATATATCACACTTTGCCTTAATGATATGTAGCACACAGATCTAAGCATCACTCCTTACTATACGTTGCCATGTCTTGTATTAGTCATGTCTTATATTAGCTAATCGTAGCATAATTTATGCTTCTTATTCTTTTTTATACTTTTGACTGCTTTGATATTTGCTTAGGGGAAGAATCCACTTCATTGTTCAATGTTATTTTTTGGTATATGGGGTCTTCATTTGACATTCATAAATGGTTGGAATATTTTCTCTATAGGTCTTATTCCTGCTTCATGTTACATCTTTTAGATAGAGCAAAACAAATGTTTTATACATATATATACAGGGGTTGGACAATGAAACTGAAACACCTGGTTTTAGACCACAATAATTCATTAGTATGGTGTAGGGCCTCCTTTTGCGGCCAATACAGCGTCAATTCGTCTTGGGAATGACATATACAAGTCCTGCACAGTGGTCAGAGGGATTTTAAGCCATTCTTCTTGCAGGATAGTGGCCAGGTCACTACGTGATACTGGTGGAGGAAAACGTTTCCTGACTCGCTCCTCCAAAACACCCCAAAGTGGCTCAATAATATTTAGATCTGGTGACTGTGCAGGCCATGGGAGATGTTCAACTTCACTTTCATGTTCATCAAACTAATCTTTCACCAGTCTTGCTGTGTGTATTGGTGCATTGTCATCCTGATACATGGCACCGCCTTCAGGATACATTGTTTGAACCACTGGATGCACATGGTCCTCAAGAATGGTTCGGTAGTCCTTGGCAGTGACGTGCCCATCTAGCACAAGTATTGGGCCAAGGGAATGCCATGATATGGCAGCCCAAACCATTACTGATCCACTCCCATGCTTCACTCTGGGCATGCAACAGTCTGGGCGGTACGCTTCTTTGGGGCTTCTCCACACCGTAACTCTCCAGGATGTGGGGAAAACAGTAAAGGTGGACTCATCAGAGAACAATACATGTTTCACATTGTCCACAGCCCATGATTTGTGCTCCTTGCACCATTGAAACCGACGTTTGGCATTGGCATGAGTGACCAGAGGTTTGGCTATAGCAGCCCGGCCGTGTATATTGACCCTGTGGAGCTCCTGACGGACAGTTCTGGTGGAAACAGGAGAGTTGAGGTGCACATTTAATTCTGCCGTGATTTGGGCAGCCGTGGTTTTATGTTTTTTGGATATAATCCGGGTTAGCACCCGAACATCCCTTTCAGACAGCTTCCTCTTGCGTCCACAGTTAATCCTGTTGGATGTGGTTCGTCCTTCTTAGTGGTATGCTGACATTACCCTGGATACCGTGGCTCTTGATACATCACAAAGACTTGCTGTCTTGGTCACAGATGTGCCAGCAAGGCGTGCACCAACAATTTGTCCTCTTTTGAACTCTGGTATGTCACCCATAATGTTGTGTGCATTTCAATATTTTGAGCTAAACTGTGCTCTTACCCTGCTAATTGAACCTTCACACTCTGCTCTTACTGGTGCAATGTGCAATCAATGAAGACTGGCTACCAGGCTGGTCCAATTTAGCCATGAAACCTCCCACACTAAAATGACAGATGTTTCAGTTTCATTGTCCAACCCTTGTATATATATATATATATAAAATCACCATGGTAACATTTTGGTTAATGAACATGATAGGTCTTAAATCATTCATCATTAATTGTTAATTAATTTGTCAATTGATGTATTAACATGAACAATTTTAAATTTACTCGCATTACAACCATCAACATGGTTCAGATACAAATTTTAAAGCATGACATCATTTGTATTTAGCTCTCCTTACTTTGAAACACTCAAATAAAATCCAGTACAGCTAATTGCTTTTGGAAGTCACCTAATAAGTTAATAGAGTCCTGCTTGTAATTTTGTCACAAATATAAATCCAGCTTTTCTTTGGAGGCCTAAGACGTTTGTAAGAGAACGTTGGCTAACAAACAGCATCATGAAGTAAAATGTAAAAAAGCAGACAAGTCAATTATATAGTTGTGAGACGTTTAAAGCTAACACATATGTCTGGAAACCTACCAACACACGGCCGTCCACCTAAACTGATAGGCCGGGTAAAGGCAAGCAGAGCTGTAATCAGAACAGTAACCACGAGGCCAATGGTAACTCTGGAGAAGCTGTAAAGATCCACAGCTCAGGCGAGAAAAGCTGTTGTCAGGGCAACTATTAATTGTGAGTTCCACAAACCTGCACTTTATGAAGAAGAAGGCTATTGTTTAAAGTAAGCCATAACAGGTTCTATTTAAAGTTGCCAGAAGTCATAGGAAACACGTGGAATTGTATTTTTTGGTAAACATGGCAAACGGTGTGTCTTAACTAAAACTAATACTGCACATCACCTTAAACCTTAAACACACCATCTCCATCATAAATCATTGGTGTGGAACATTATGCAGATTTTTTGCGACAATGAGACTTGGTACATGAATAAATTTGGTCAGAGTGGATGGGAAGATGGATAGATCAAAATACTGGACAATCCCTGAAGAAAACCTGTTAGAGCAACAACTCTGTAAAAGGCAATTTCCTGGAGGCTAATCCACAGAGGAGCCATCATGCCGTTTGCTGCAGCCATGAGAACAATTCATATTAGACAATTTAATTAGGCTGTTCACAAGAGAGAAGGGCCAAACTGAGCCAGAGTATTTAAATCAGTTAAACAGACATCTGCAGCTTTTTGTCAACTTGACAAGCAGTTCATTTGTAAGCATGTCAATACAGGCCAAGTCTTCCAAGAAATTATCAAGACCATGTTACTGTACTTAGTCAAGTGTCCATTAACATAAAGACAATGCAGAGAAAGGATGAAGAGTCATCATTGCCTTGGATGACTCACTGTCACTACACAGCTCTCTTTGAGACACAGTAGAGAGGTTTCTAATTGCTTTATTTTGGGTTCAAGAGGACTCTTCAGTCCAGCATACTAATGTAAATGAAAGGGAAAAAATGCAAAGTTCACTTCACATTTCTTTTTGATTTGACAATTTCAGTCCTGCTAGAAATGATAACGAAGACTTTCACTTACTGCATCGCTCCAAGTCTGCTTTTCTAACTGCAAAATGAGATGAAAGTTTTCCTTCAAGGCACGAGTCATTTTAGCTTTTTCTTGTTTCAGTTTTATTACAGAAAAAACTCACATAGCTGTCCATGTTTCATGAATATCAAACAAGGTCCTCCCCTGGACCTTTTTATTATCTTCATGTCCACGTACTTTTGTTCACTGGATACTCATGTTATTAAAACATTTCAGAAGAGCAAGCTCATTGGCTAGTTACAAGAATTATAGTTATGTGAAAAGTTTAAGACACAGATATGGATATTTTACAACAATTGTAGCAGTGTTTAGAGATTGAAATAAGCTAACTGGCCTAACACAAACAAACACCATTTGAATAAATTTTGTAAAATATAATAAAAGAAATAGCAATTTCTGGTGAGGAATAAATTACGACATAGAAGATTAAGAAAACATGGAAAGAGATATTTGAAATTAAATCTTAAATTAGCCATTCCACTGTAAAAGTCAAGTGAAAGAAGTTAATTCATTTCAACATCCCCATGTGTTCTCATCCAGACAAGTTTACCCTGAAAGCAGACCGCAAGATGCTAAACGTCTGGAAAAAAATCCGAAGCTATCATCATGGGACCTATAGGAGGCCATTGTTATTGTTGAAGGTGAAAGCGCCTGGCTGTGCAAACAGAAAGAGACTGCACACATTTAACTGTCATGGCAAGTGTACAAGGAGGACAGTTTTGCCAAGGAAAACATTAAGGCCAGAGTAGAGTTTGACGGACAGAATGTAAACAGAAATCATGACATTTTTTAAACATACTTCCTGTTGGTTTTAGCTTAGGCCAGGTCCTTCTCTTCTTGTTAAGCTGCAAACTTTCTAAATGTGCATGGGTGGAATGTACACAGAAGAAAGTACATGCTCATATATTTTAACTCACAGTCTCTTTCCAATATTCAGTGTAGCTTTTGTTTCTTCTTCTTCTTGCTTGTGCTTCTGCCTGTGCCTCTTTTGTGTTTTTATTATTCAGATGATGTCTCATTTCTAAATAATATGGGGTTGGAGCTTGCACTGCTACCTTTTTCTCTTCAGACTCAGACAGCAAACAATTCACATTTTGAAAGATTTGACTTATGTAATTTACACATCTGCCAATAAGTTGTCTTCTAAGCCTTTATTTATACAAAAAACATTTATCTCTCTTTTATAAGGGCCAATCAAAATGATGTGTTTTTAGATGTTGCCCTTAAGGATTCAAAGTTGGTGGGCTGGCTGCCTTAACGACAAGAAAAGACTATGCTGCTAATTAATGGATGTGTTATTTCCATCTCATGTTGGTCTCTTTAATTTCTGTCAAAACAGGACATTCTGTATATAAAACCACTTAATTATATCTGCCTGTGCTGAGAAACGCTGTCAGTATATATAACTTATAACAAAAGGTTGCTATTCTGCTTTGTTCTATTTTCTTCTTTCATTTTACCAGACAATAAAATTTGTAACAAAAAATTTATTATATCTAGCTGTGCAATACAGTAAAGACAGAACAGTAACAAAATGATTCATTCCATCCTGGAGGCTAAAATTATATTATTCCATGTTGTAAATGAAGAAGAAGACGACAAATATATGTTATCAGACATTCCCCCTGATTTCTGGCCCACTGAACTATTGCCCCAGTCTTTTATTTTATTAATATGATGAAAATACATAGCATTAGCAAGATGCAGCAGTGAGCAGCTGTCCACAGCTGCTGTGAGTAAAAGACGTCCACACTCCTTGGCCCTGAGGCATGAGGGAGAATGCCATATTACAGTTCCAGTTACTGTAATATGTAATCTGCTAACTGAGCAACAATTTAGGTTGTTTGACTCCAGACACATCTAAGAAGGGATCCCCATATAGGTATACTGGAAAATAATACTGTTTTCCCAACAAAGTCATTAAGGTTTCTCTTTTTATGATTGTGGTTGCTGTTAAAAATAAACCAGGCATTTGGGTTTGTACGGAGGATTTGTGTTGATATTAATAAAATTAGGTTAAGAAGCAGCAATGGTTACAAGAAACATTGTCCTGCATATTTTTCTATTCTCAGAATCTGATTTACAAGAAATGCAAAAGTTTAATTAAATTTGTATCCCTGGTAAGATCATTTATGAGCTAAAGGGCTCCCAGACACTTAAAAAAGATTTGCTACAAACAAACGAATTTAGGTCTATATTTAATTAAAGTGAAGAAGGAACAGTGTGGTGCTAGTTTTAAAAAAATGAATGAATTCATGTTCATACTTCAGCATCTGAACTAGTTCCAATATGAACTTTTTCTCATTCATTTATCTTTTCAATTATCAATCTGCATATTGATTATCTCGTCACCTAGCATTTACAACTCCAGCCTTTTCCGGCTTACATATGTGTTAAAAAACTGTGGTTCTTTTTCCCCCATATAAAGTAGTAAAATGTGGTCAAATTTTATAAAAGCTGTTCTCTTTCACATACTTTTATGTTTTATTTGTCAGAAATCAAACTGTGTATGAGAATTTGATAGGAAATGTACCCATTTAGCCAATGATTTTTATTTTTATTATTCAGTTAAGTGCTACATGACTGGTGTTCCCTTTTGATAAAATACAGTATTATTGAAACACATTAGCTGATAAAATAGTCACTCACATTATTTAAACAGAAGTATGTGCTGTTATGGCAGCTGTACTCAACTCTATGATGATCAAAGGGCAAAGTTAAAAGTGGCATAATGCTGTGCTTTCAATTATCTGTACATTTAAAATGGAAAACAAGGTGTTATAGTCATGTTTTAAGTGACGGGTTAGGCAAACAAATCTTTACAAGGAGTCAAAAGAAAAGAATGCAGCAGAGAACAAAGAAAAGTCAGGAGCATAAATACTGAGGCAAGGAAGGAAAAAGACAAAGAAATCAGATAAGCAAACCAGAGGAAATGAGGGGCAGCTATGGCAGAGTGAAAGCAGGGAAGCTGAAGGAGACGAATTAACCTGAATGGAGCTGAACAGAAACACAAGACAACTATCAAACCAGAAAATATTCCCAAATGTACAAAGAACATGGTAATAGACTATAAACCTAAATACAAAGAAACTAACTAGTAAGGCAACATCTTAAAAACATAGTAAACAGCAAAATGCACAAAACACAAAAAAAATGCCCAAACATCCATGGATTGCAACATGTCTGAGCAGGAGCCTAATATGTGCACCAAAGCACACAAACACACACACACACAAACAGCAGTTACCAAGCTCTTACCTTACGTTTTAGGGTAAATGTCATTCTGCATAAAGAAGCTAAGGTTTTTCTTTACCAAAACATTTTTGCATTTCCAGGGAATCCTGTACAGAAAAAAATCCTTCTATTACTGCTAATGTTTTAACCATGTTTCATGTTATGAAACCATTCATAAACTCTTTGAACAATGTAAACATTTATGACTAGTGTTTTGGCACAGATTATTAGTTAAACTATTTAACTAGTTAACTATTTAGATCAACAAAAAAAGTGGACAGCTAAACAACCGCACATGAACAATATGTATTGGGAGTTAAGTTTATTTATGGGGTTTTCAAATACTATTCATTAAAAAAATTATTTTGGACTCTGATCCAATACCTGAGATCAATCAGGACATCCATACCTAAAACCTTTTACTAAAAGTTCAATAAAGAAACTAGCCAGAAAAAATTGAAAGACATTGAGGTTAGGTATTACATTTTTTTAATTAAATTATTATTGGCTCTTACAATTATCAACATTTCAAAGAATGTTGATGCATGTTGAAAATGTTAAAGTGTCCCTTACATCAAGACATGCTTTCAAGGTAGCAGGATGAGCACGCTGCTTCAGTTCATTTTCACAAATGAACTGTCGTACAAGGCATTTGTAGTAAACTCTGACTGATAATGTCTATGATTGGTGGATTGGAGGTCCTACTTTTACAGATCAAAAGGATGGAAAAGGAACTCTCTATTTCAGAGGCTCCCTGTGCTGTCAGGATTATTTATGAGCATAAATACTGCTTCCTCTGCCTAGTAATTACTTTAAGAGTGCACTTCAATTAGAGTAGCTAATTAGTGTTTATCGTGTTTATGTTTTCTCAAACCCTTTCTGTTCCCTCTCTCCCTCTCTCTTTAAAGGGTTGTGTTTCTCTGTCTGTGGCCATGCATTTCCTTTCATCTTTTGCATCAGCTGCTATAAACTCTGCCCTTGGTATTCATCACATTGTTTAATTCATTGATTTAGAGTGATTTAATACTCAAATAACTCTGCTTTGAAGTGTGTGAGAAGTCATATTGGTTTTAGTTCCCTTCAACTTAGTCTATCTTCAAGTCGATGCCTTAATAAAGAAAAAGAAAAACACATAGGATGCAACTTTGCAATAGCATGTATTCTGATAGCATCACGTGGAGTTTTTGAACAAAGGTTTAAATAAGCCATAAGACCTGTGATTAAAAAAAACGAGATAATGTGTCTGTGATCTGCGTGTACCCCTGCTGTCATTAACTTTCCTAAACTTCATGTAGGTGTCAGACAAATGTATATTTTAGTTTGCTCACGGAGTTAATATCTAATTTTGATCTAAAAAACCTATAAATGTTGAAATGTACGAAACATGACAAAATAAAAATTGGTGTTTTCATTTGTTTTTCAAAACAGTAAAGTTTGAGAGGAGTTTTTGGGAGAAAAAAGTTGTTTGTTGAAACTCCTTTCTTCATCAAAGGAAGTAATTATAATATATGGATGATTTAAAAAATATAATTTAATTTTTGTGAAGTGTTGGCAGTTTTAAGGGGAACATGTATTCAATCCATTTTGGAATAGGGCTGTGACATAACAAAAAGTGTACACCCATGAATACTTCCCAGGTATGATTTATTTATTTGCTCTCATTTACATATACTGTCATACTTAATATAAAAAAATAAAATTAGAATATTATTAAAAAGTTAATTCATTTCAGTTACTCCTTTCACTAAGTGAAACACATTATATAGATTAATAACACACAGACCGATGTTTTCAAGCCATTAGATTTTTTAATTATGATAATTTTACACTTACAGCCAATGAAATTGTTTTAATACAGAAAAGTGGGCTTAAGGAATAATATGTTTAATACCTGCTTAAAGGTAGTTATTTTCAAAAGGTAGTTTAAATCTGAGAAATGAGCTTTGTTAGAAAGCACCTATCCAAGGTGTACCCCGCCTCTCGCCCGTAGACCGCTGGAGACAGACACCAGCTCCCCCGTGACCCTGTATGGAAGAAGGAGGTATAGAAAATGGATGGATGACTGTATTTCTATTATTGTTGTCAAGAATAAAAAACTGAATCGCCAAAATGAGGTTAAAATACTGCAGAAAAAAAGGTTTGTCCTAAAAGTTGTAAAACACAGTTTAATGCCTCTAGACTCAGCTGAGCTCAGTCACGGTCTGTGGCTGTAGAGGACTAAAATGCAGACATGACAATGAAATTAATTGTTTCTAATCAATTAAAATGTGTTGTGACTATGAATCTGAATAAATTATTTAATATTAAGACTTTAATATTTTATCAAATAATATTTTGGTCTGTTAAGGGTTGTCCTGTGAATACCAGCCCAGTAAGGCGATGGTATTAGGACAAAATAGAAAAGGGTGAGCCAAGCTCTGACATTATTGAACAGCAAAATTCTGCACACACATGGAATGAATCCACACGATTTCTTAAAATACAAGAATTTATTAACAAAAATAAGTCAACTCAAAGTTGAATTTGGAAATGAAGTTAAGTTAGTCTTGGAACCAACTTAGGCAATAATCAGCATACCTTTAGACAACCATTCACAATGCAAAATAGGATAAAATATTATTTTGACAAAATAATGTTGCTGAATAAAACCAACCTTCTGGATGACTAATTCTCAATGGTGTCTCATTAGCTGCCTTTATTTATTAAAATAATATTTAAAGAAATATTATTAAGTAAATAGTAAAATATTTAAGGAAATATTTTGGAAAAGAGACCAATCTTTCTGGAGAAATGGGGCTTAATGGTGTTTACTTTGTTGTCAAGTTCAGTAAAATAATGTTTAGGGAAATATTATATACTGGATTGAAAACTAACTACCTTTCTGGGTAGATGATCTTTAGCAGCAAGCACTTGTTCTTAGCTGTTAGCAGTTAAAGCTAACAAAAGAACCTGATAGCTTAGCACCAGAATCAAACACACACCTTTAAAATACCGTTAATAAAAGGGTTAAAATGCATAAGCGCGGACATCGCGTGTATGATCACCCTTCAAGTTATCCCCAAGTCCTAAGTTGTGCTGGAAGTAGGTTAATGCAGTTTATTTTGAAAGTTTCAGAAAAGTCCGTACCTCATTTCCTGTTGTAACCATGGCTGTGGGTCCCAACAAGTGTCTTTTAAACTTTAATAGCATTTCCAAAAAATACAAGTCTGGGTTTAGATGAGATCAGAAACTGCGCTACTAAAGATTATAAATGACCTGAGATATAATATGGATCAAAACAAACCTTCAATATTGGTATTACTAGACCTTAGTGCAGCTTCTGATACTGCTGACCACACTACAGGCTCAGATCAATTGGAATATCTGGTATTGCCCTGAAATAGTTCAACTCATATTTTAACAAAAGAAAGTTCATCAGAATATAATGATTTAAGCTATGGTGTTCTTCAAAGCTCAATATTAGGTCCCACCCTTTTCTTATCTTTATACGGTGCCTTTGTATGGTGTTATCCAGAGACATGACAGTAATTCTTATAACTACGCTGACGACAAACTTTTACTCCAAGCTAAATCTGTAATCCCTATTTGCGGGCCTAGACTGTAAGAAAACTTGGCTAATAGTTGCACCTGGCTAATGCCAATGAAGTCGGTAACAAATACAAAATTCCTTATTTTGTTTTATATGGAACTTTGACTGCTTTTGATTATTTGTACTACTACAGCATCTAGGTTGATCAAACCTGAACTAGATAATTTTACACTGACCAGAGATACTTTAAAATATAGTTTGAGACTTTTAAAGTTTTATATTTGTGAAATCACACACGAGTGATTTTTTAGTATCATAACACCTCAAATTGAGGTACCAAGACTGAAATATTCAACTACTTATTAGAGATTTATTACAACCCTGTTTGATTTGTGAAACCTTTACTCTTTCAGCAAAATCATAAAAGAAGGTTTTGTGAGTTTTCTCAGAAATACACTCAAAATCTTTTTTTTTTTGCTATTCATGTCAGAACAAGTATTGTAAGATGGGAGACTAAGATATATTTTTTTTCAATTTGGGCTTTATGTATTTTCAATGTTCTAATTGTTATTGAATTCAACGTTTTCCATAACATTTGAAAATACAGTTTAATGCAGTTTTATTAAATTAGTTTTGCTGCTAATTTATCAAAGATAACAATAAGGGCCCTGTGGCAGCCTCACCTCAGTCTGTCAGTCTGCCCCAGGGCAGCTGTGGCTATAATGTAGCCTACCACTGTCAGTGTGGGAATGGCTGGATGAATGATTGTAGTGTAAAGTGCTTTGGAGGCCTCGGACTTGATAAAGCACTATACAAGTGCAGGCCATTTACCATTTACCAGTAAGTTTTATGTGAGTTTGGCCTTGAAACATATGCCTCATAAATTGCAGCCTTCTAAAAAGAACTTCATGAAACCACAGAAACATCAGATCAGATTATTGTTTTCAACACAACTGGGACTAAAATGAAGAATAATGAAGGTTGAAGAGCATATTTTACTATATCATCAAGGCTATATATATAGCCTTGGAAATGCTGCCTGGCTGAACTTAATCTGCAAAGCAAAAATAAATCATAAGTTAGTCACAATGGGGCAGTTCTTACTCTTTTGTACATCTTTAGAAAAACAAAAAATATAATCATCTTTTGAATCATCTCACACTACTCTCCAATTTTGCATTATTTGCTGTTATTTAAAATTTTCACTTTATGTTCTCTCTTTTTTCTCTTCCTAGAAGCTATACCTGGCCTGACTCTGTGTCTACCTGTGACACCTTCCTGGAGAGGGGCATCGCCCAAGCTTCTGGCAACAACTTAATGCTCACCTTCTACAGATGATCCCCTAGGCCCTGTCTTTCAGTGTTTAACCCTTTCTCTCTCCTAGATATAGCAATTGAAGGAGCTTTTACTGTAACTAATTATATGTGCTCTCTTTCAGACTCTAACCTTGAGAACTGGCTCAAAGTTTATCTGTTCTTTCTTTCTAGATGAAACGACTAAAAGAGCTACATCCACTAACATTTACTTTTCCTTCCCATAGAAAGTACTCCTGTATCAGTGCTTCTATATTCTTTGGTGTCTCTGCTCTGTTCTCTCAAAACCCAGTCGGTCGTAGCAGATGGCCGCTCACACTGAGCCTGGTTCTGCTGGAGGTTTCTTCCTGTTAAAAGGGAGTTTTTCCTCTCCACTGTCGCTACATGCATGCTCAGTATGAGGGATTGCTGCAAAGTCAACACCAGTGACTGTCCACTGTCGCTACATGCTTATTCAGCATGTCACTGACTCGATGCAATCTGCTGGATTTCTTTAGACAGAAAAACTTTTTATCCAATTTGAATAAATAACTGAATCTGACTGCACTGTTAAATGGTTAGGATTAATTGGAATGTATGGACCTGACTTTGTGAAGTGCCAACATGTGTTGTGAACTGGCGTTATACAGTGCCTTGAGAAAGTATTCGGCCCCCTTGAACTTTTCAACCTTTTGCCACATTTCAGGCTTCAAACATAAAGATATAAGATTCTAATTGTTTGTGAAGAATCAACAAGTGGGACACAATCGTGAAGTGGAATGAAATTTATTGGATGTGTCAAACGTTTTTAACAAATAAAAAACTGAAAAGTGGGGCATGCAATATTTTTCGGCCCCCTTGCGTTAATACTTTGTAGTGCCACCCTTTGCTGCAATTACAGCTGCAAGTCGCTTGGGGTATATCTCTATCAGTTTTGCACATCGAGAGACTGAAATTCTTGCCCATTCTTCCTTACAAAACAGCTGGAGCTCAGTGTTATGTTTTGGATCATTGTCTTGTTGGAAGATAAATCTCCGTCCCAGTCTCAGGTCTCTTGCAGACTCTAACAGGTTTTCTTCCAGAATGGTCCTGTATTTGGCCCCATCCATCTTCCCATCAATTTTGACCATCTTCTCTGTCCCTGCTGACGAAAAGCAGGCCCAAACCATGATGCTGCCACCACCATGTTTGACAGTGGAGATGGTGTGTTCAGGGTTATGAGCTGTGTTGCTTTTACGCCAAACATATCGTTTTGCATTGTGGCCAAACAGTTTGATTTTGGTTTCATCTGACCAGAGCACCTTCTTCCACATGTTTGGTGTCTCCCAGGTGGCTTGTGGCAAACTTTAAATGAGACGTTTTATGGAAATCTTTGAGAAATGGCTTTCTTCTTGCCACTCTTCCATAAAGGCCAGATTTGTGCAGTGTACGACTGATTGTTGTCCTATGGACAGACTCTCCCACCTCAGCTGTAGATCTCTACAGTTCATCCAGAGTGATCATGGGCCTCTTGGCTGCATCTCTGATCAGTCTTCTCCTTGTTCGAGATGAGAGTTTAAAGGGACGGCCGGGTCTTAGTAGATTTGCAGTGGTCTGATACTCCTTCCATTTCAATATGATTGCTTGCACAGTGCTCCTTGGGATGTTTAAAGTTTGGGAAATCTTTTTATATCCAAATCCGGCTTTAAACTTCTCCACAACAGTATCTCGGACCTGCCTGGTGTGTTCCTTGGTCTTCATGATTCTCTCTGCGCTTTGAACAGAACCCTGAGACTATCACAGAGCAGGTGCATTTATACAGAGACTTGATTACACACAGGTGGATTCTATTTATCATCATCAGTCTTTTGGGACAACATTGAATCATTCAGAGATCCTCATTGAACGTCTGGAGTGAGTTTGCTGCACTGAAAGTAAAGGGGCCGAATAATATTGCACGCCCCACTTTTCAGTTTTTTATTTGTTAAAAAAGTTTGACACATTCAATAAATTTCATTCCACTTCACAATTGTGTCCCACTTGTTGTTGATTCTTCACAAAAGATTTTTATTTTATATCTTTATGTTTGAAGCCTGAAATGTGGCAAAAGGTTGAAAAGTTCAAGGGGGCCGAATACTTTCGCAAGGCACTGTATAAATAAACTGAATTGAATTGAATTGAATTGAATTGAACATCACTTGGCAACAGCATGAAGGGAAAAAACAACTTTGAACCACAGCTAACCTTCAACATTAGCCGTGATGGTGGTCATGCATTTCGATCAGATGGGTTAAGATAAAAGCTGAAATTGAAAAGAATCCAGTTGATGAGCATCAAATAAAGAAAATAATTTGGGATCACTGATAAAAGTAAAACTGAAAAGTGGAATTTGGTATATTTTACTCAATAATGCTTGAATAATGCTTGTTCCTGAGTAGATTAACTGATTTGTGAAAAGATTTGTATCAGGATAACTGAATAGAACAGCCATATTGTTGCAGTCTGTCAGACAACAGAAACAAAGTTGGTTTAACTCAACTGCATCCCAGTTTGTTTCTCACTTTTTCCCTCCTGTGGCAGGAAAGGCCAGAAGCATTTTTTCTCAGAGCCAGAGGAGATGCACACTGCTGTGTTAAGTTATTTCGTTTCTCTCACTGATCCAAAAATACAACCAATTTTTAAGTACGAGCACACGCTGCACTGAAAAGGAGGCTAAAGTAAATAAAATATTTATACACATTATTGAACATAGAGCAGCTCTCTCCTATCTTCACCATTCAATAATGTAATATCCTCATTATATTACCCAAATTTTGTTTTGTGTTTTTTTTTGGGGGGGGGGGCAGGGGCAATTCTGTAAGCAGGTGGTGCTGTTTGATCTGGATGTCCCTTCCCTGCCTTTTGTAACAATAATTGTTTGTTCGAGCTGACTGAGCCCGTGTATCTCCCACCGATAACACAAAATACAATTTCCCCCAGGACCGGACTTTGTTGAGAAATATCTGTGCAGTCCATTTCCAAGTGAACAGCAAATTAAAGAGGAGAGAAACAGGACCCTCTGGTCTAAGCATGGTAGGTTAAACTTGTTGGATTCTTAAGTATACGCTATTCCTTTGTCCCTGAACAAAATGCCAAGGTTATATGTCGAATTTGAGGCTTCTGTTTTAACAACTGTCTGAATTTGTAGAAAAACAATCTACTGCCAAAATCAATTGCATGTAATTTATGTATTATTTTAAAGTCGGTTACAAAAAAACATTACATTGAGATGTTTGCAGTCTGTTGTAGTGCACACAAACTCTTCAGATTGGACCTTTCGCTCATAAGAACTGTTTTCGCCCAGGTCACGTTTCAAACTGGACCTTTAAGATCTAGTCTCAACAGCTTCTTATTTCATACAATCTGTTTTCATAAATATCAATTTAACAGATCTTGCCTAAATGTCTGTCAATATACGTCAACATTTTCTTGCATTGAATAATTATTGCTTTTAAATCACTGATTATTTTAGAAATCTCTAAAATAACCAGTGATTAGGTAACTTTAAATAATGATCATGTTAAACTTCTGAATCTGTTGTGTGAAAACAGCTTCAGTCATGGGTTATTATTATTATCTATATCGACTATTTGTTGGCATTTTCAATCTGTCTCCTTTCTAATGAAATTTGACTAGAAAAATGGTTAAGAAATAAAAAAAAAAAAAACATTTATCCTTGTGTAAAGTTACATCACTCACATTCTGTCTGCCTCTGATTAGCAGATCAGTCTCACATGACGTCTCCACCCCGTGAAGACACTCCTGCTATGGACAGGTGTGCTATGTTTAGAGAGATTCAGAAGGAAACACAGAACCAGTGAACAGAGCAGGAAGATTTACCTAACCTAATCGAATCATACCCAGGACTGATCATCTTGTCAGATTTGGTTAACATACATTTTGCAACGTTCGTCTAACTTTTTTCTCCAATTTGTCCTCGACACCTCAGCTTTTATCAGGCATTTATTTGTGGATTTTTCCTCAGCTTTTAAGACGATTCAAACATGCTGGGTTTTTTTCACAAACAGGACAGAGAGAGTGAGCCTTAACAATTCTCTCTCAGTTATCTTACTTCTACTAGGTCACCTCAAGGCTGTATAATATCGCCTCTACTTTTTTATTATGCATACAAATATGTGTTATAGAAGGTGTAACAACAGATTCATCATAAAGTACGCTGATGATTCTGTCGTTGTTAGTCTGATGCAAAAAAAAATGAAAACAGCTATGGGCCAGTGGTCGATGACTTTGTAAAATAGTGTGAGGAATCTTATCTTTATACTAATAAGACTAAAGATATGACTTTTATCCAAGACCAGGCCATTGAGTGTACACATTCTTACAGAAACCTTGGGACTACTTTAGATGATAAATTGAAGTTTGAAGCCTACTGTGAAACTGTGCAAAAAGTCACATCAACACCTCTTCTGCTTGAGAAAACTTTAATATTGACAGAACCATTATGACTCTTTTTTATCGTACTTTCATCAAAGACCAGAATTTTAAAAACAGCTTGCTCTGACTGCCAAAATGGTACTGGCACTCTCAAGTCTAGATTATTTCAGGTTTATGGGTTTTGCCCATTAGTTTCATGCTGATTTTATTTCTGGCATATTTATCCTACTTTTAAGTCTTTCTCTCCTCTTCTGTGTCCTGTATTAATTTGATTTATGGAGTTTAGAGCACTTTGAGCACTATTGTATTAATTTGAACTGTTGTAGGCAACACAGTGGCGCAGTTGGTAGCACTGTCTTTCTGTATGGAGCTTTCACACATGCACGTTGTCCACATGCATGTGTTTGTTCTCTCTGGGTACAGTACTTGACTGTTAGGTTATTTGGTCTTTTTCAATTGCCCTTAGGTGTAAATGGGTGTGTGCATGGTTATTTTCCCTGTGTGTCTCTGTGTTGCCCTGTGATGGACTGGCAACCTGTCCAGGGTGTACCCGCCTCTTACCTGTAGACCACTGAAGATAGGCACCAACTCCTCTGCGACCCTGCATAGAAGAAGCGGGTATAGAAAATGGATGGATTCTGATTGTGTTAAGATGTTTGTTTGAATGTGTAATCTGTTTTAAACCATTGCAAAACAAATCTGTAAGTAACCTTGAACCTTCTTTAAGCATATTTTCCTTTGTATTCAGTCTGGTTTTAAATGCAAATGGTATAATAATCAAGACATCTTTTGGGTACATGTGGGACTTAGAGAGGTTGCTAAATAATGCTGCAGCCGTTATTTTGTTTGTTGTTAGCTGAACCGCTAATTGGGAGTCCATTTCCACTTTCTGCCACCATCTTGGTAATTCATCCATTCATTTTGTCAGCATGATGGCTGATTAATACAAAATGAAGAATCAATTGTCCGTTAATGTATTATTTTCCCTTCGTATTTGCATTGTGAACTGGTTAGTTGAACAGCTAATTTGGTCTTTGTCCCAATTTATCACAGCAAACAATAATACAAATCCATACTGAACTGTGATATCGCTGAATTGGTATTTTATTAGTTATAAGGATTTTATTTTATTCTCATCTGTTCCTTTATTATTATTTGTTAGTTTTATTAGTTTTCTTATTATTCTTCTCCCTTTACTAAGTTGTTTAATTGGCCATTACTAGCCTAGTTGAAGAGTTTGTTTATTGCAGTATTTTATCAGGAAGTTGAAGTATTATGTTAATAAATTCTTGTATTTTGGAGAGTTTGTGTTTGTTGTGTATATGTGTGTAGGGCTTGCTCTTTGAGAACCCCAGTGTGTGAATTTACTCCTTCATCTATTGTTCTATAATAGCACACCTCACCAGGTAGGTATTAATAGAACAATAACTGACAGAGACTGAGAGCTGTTTGGCTATTTAGTCCTGATGATCTGGTGGTGCCCTGAATAGGTAATTTTGCTTAATACTACTAACTTTATTATTAATTCCCCTTGGCGCTTATTTGTAGTTATTCATAGTCAAAACAACCTATTGGTGCACAACACATCCAACAAGTGAGTGACCTTCCAGCTGGAACCACTGTTGTGCTGAAATATCCCTCTCAACTGAGCCAAGAGATGGGAGCGTGGGAACGTTATGAACAGAGGTCCAAGTCACTTCTATCAATGGCAAAACAACAACTAAATCTGGACCACACAATAAAGGTGCTCCATTCTTTTATTAATGGTAGTTCTGGTATTACAAGGTCAGAAACTGTAGCATGTGTAATTTCATCATCATCAAAGTACATTTAATGAGGTGCAACAGATTTTTGTGGTATCCAAAAATCTATTCTCAGAGCTTTTTGGACATGTTGAAAAATTCTGTAGCCTCAGAATCAGCTTTATTGCCAAGTTCGTACATACAAACAAGGAATTTGACTCCGGTACACTTTGCTCTTTGGTTTTGTTTTTGCATTACAGAATATACAAATTTACAATGTACAATATACACATATATAATAATAAAAAGGTGCATTTGCAACATGACTACAGCATCCCACACTGAGCATCCCAAACGCCATGTATACTATACACATGTGCTAGCATTTACACAGTTGAAACTGAACTACCGCATCTTATGCAACACTTTGCAAATTCTTTGCTTATGCTGATGAAGGTTCACTCGCTGGATGTTTGAAACTGAAGATTATTATTTTGGCTAAAGATGATCTTACCAATTGGGGGCACTTAAAGAGCATTGAAATTTAATTCCTAGATAGTCAGTTGACCCTTAAATATATGTTTAAATAAAACAAAATAATGACATCAAAGCAAACATAATATACCCCATAATGACATAGTTGAACACTAAATTTCACAATCAGAACCGACATGTACACTTCAATCTTGCAACATAACTTGATGTCAAGATAAGAAGTAGTGTGAGAGCAGCTTTCATGAATAAATGTTTATTTTTTTTAAATCAAAATTTAGTGTTTGATTACATTAATTAGCTGGTTCTGTAGATTTTTCTTAGAATCTTTACATTTAATTTAAAGTCTAACTATATGTGATCATGAAAAATTTCAAATTTTGAGAAATATACAGAAATCTCCTTGAATCTCCTTGCTTCTTTAAGTTTGTGATACAGATCGCTTAATGCATTGGTATAGATTTAATCCTTTACATTAAGCTTAATAGATTATGTGACTGATTTATTGCTAAACATTACACTAATTCAAAATCGCAGTCTGTGCTATGCTGCAATGCCCTTCTTTGGGTGTTATTGCGATTCTGAGTATAACTTTATTCAGATGCAGGAATTGAAAGTGTTTAAGTGGAATTATATTCAATTCAATTCAGTTTATTTATATAACGCCAATTCACAACACACGTCGTCTCAAGGCACTTCACAAAAATCAATTACATACATTCCAATTAATCCTAACCATTGAACAGTGCAGTCAGATTCAATTATTTATTCAAATTGGATAAAAAGTTTTCTATCTAAGGAAACCCAGCAGATTGCATCGAGTCAGAGACTTGTAGCATTCACTCCTCCTGGATGAGCATGTAGAGACAGTGGAGAGGAAAAACTCCCTTTTAACAGGAAGAAACCTCCAGCAGAACCAGGCTCAGTGTGAGCGGCCATCTGCCACGACCAACTGGGGGTTTGAGAGAACAGAGCAGAGACACAAAAAGAACACAGAAGCACTGATCCAGGAGTACTTTCTATGGAAAGGAAAAGTAAATGTTAATGGATGTAGCTCCTTTAGTCGTTTCAGCTAGAAAGAAAGAACAGATAAACTCTGAGCCAGTTCTCAAGGTTAGAGTCTGAAAGAGAGCACATAGAGTTAGTCACAATAAAAGCTCAGTCATTTGCTATATCTAGGAGAAATATGTATATGGATACATATCTAAGAAGGTTCATCACTATTTGGCAGCAGGTGCTCTGTCCTGACAGGGAAGCAATGCTAAAGTGCCTGTGTAATTGAAATGTCCCTGTTGTGTATAGATGTTGGTGAAGAGGAATGACAAATCAATAATGTTTGCTATGAAGTTGCTTTTTTCCCGCTCTGATTTCTGAAGTTGGTGGGGACTGATGGGTAAGTTTGTGAAAAAGATTGCTCCCTGTCAGGTTCGTTTGCATCTTGCGGGGTTCAATTTATCTGAGGTGTAAGAAGAAAAAAAAGAAAACAAAGAAATTGCTGCCTCCTTGCTGTCTTGAGCTCAGTGAAATAAACCGTTAATATTTGCTCCTGGGGACCCGCAGGAGGACGTGCCCATAAATCACCCAGCATGCACCTGTCCAAAGAGCCAGCCACAGAGTCCTGTGTCATCGCGTTTAAGATCACGCCGCTCCGGAGCCTCCCCTTCATCTCTGAATCAATGTGCCAGGGGCCACTCGGAGCTGCACTGGCACTCCCGGCGAAGCGGGCCGAGGTTGAAAATTACTTTTTCATCACTTCCCATTGTGCTCCCACAGCAACCTGTTTTCACGCACTTTGCTGCTGTTGTGATGAAGGCCACAGAGCCCTGGCTTTATACATTACTTTCACTCATCTCAGGTCTTCCTTAAATTTCCCCGATGGCATTTCTCATGTAGGCAAAAACTGCATGCAAAAGTATGGCAGTGATAGTATGCACAAGTGCTAATGGCAGTTTAATGCTTGCCATATATCCAGCAGGGAAAACAAGTCTGAAAAAACAATTGGCTTGGCCATTTCTGATGCCCTTTCCTGAGACAAATAAGACCTGTCCCCGAGAACAACAGGAGTCTTGGATCATATCCTTTGTCACTCGGGAGTCAGTGTGCCAGGAAGAGCCTCGAGCTGCTGTCATTAGGAGGAAATGGGCCTAAGTACACAGCTCTGCAAGAATGATAGGTTTCCACTGACCCAAAGCAATCATCCAGAGACTGCAGGGGGTATAAACACAATTCCTTCCATACATGCAGACATTTAGTAAGTTGTAAGTATTTGTACCTAAACCACAGCAAAATTTATTTGGATAGGAGTAATCTATAAAGTCCGTTAAGTATTTAAAGAGAAGTTTGGCCGGACAACAAACATTTATTTAATATTCTACATTGACTTAAAATGACTTGAAACAAAAGTTTGAGTGCAATGCTTATTATTGAGTAAGATACCATTTGGCAAGCATCACAACATGTAACACTCCTTGTATCCAAATTAGACCTTCTGTTCCAATTTCAAATATTTCTACTAAAAAACCTGCTTATTTTGTCAGAGACATCAGTATGCTCAGTGGTCATAGAAACTACAACAGGTGAAAGTACCCACAAGAAATAAGAAAGTGAAACTCCTTATCACACTATTACCTATCTACCTTGTGTTGTAGTGGTGTTGGACAATATGTATCTTAAAGTAAATAACACTTCACTATCACATATGATACTGTGGCAAACACAATTTGACCTTGAGCTAATTCAGACCACTGATACTGATTACCTCTTTATCATGGCACATGTTAGTGAGTGGGATATATTAGGCAGCAATTACACATTTTCTCCACAATGTCGATGTTTCAAAAGCAGGAGGAATTTCATTAGTACAATTTTGACAAAAAGCAATATTTTGATGTGTCTCAAGGACTGGGTATGAGCATCTCAAAAATTGCAGCTCTTATGGGGTCTGTCAGGTCTGCAGTAGTGAATATTTATTAAAACTGGTCCAAGGAAGGAGAGTGATTTACTAGTGACATAGTCATGGGCATTCAAGCTTCACTAATGCACATGGGGAGTTAACGCTTTGCCTGTACAACCTACTGTAGCTCTAATTGCTGAAGACATTAATGCTGGTTCTGATAGAATGGTGTCAGTATATCACAATCTGTTTTATATGGGGCTGTGCAGCTGCAGATCACTCAAAGTGTCTCAAAGCACCAATAATGGGTATGTGGGAATCAGAACTGAATCACAGAGCAATGGAAGAATGTGGTCTGGTTTGATTAATCCTATTTTCTTTAACATTATGTGGATGGCCGGGTGCTTGTGAATTTCTAACCGTATGAACTCATGTTATGAGGATGCCCTGTAGGAACAAGACAAGCTGATGGAGAAAAAGTGATGCTTTGTTCTGCTGAGACACCTTTGTACTGCCATCCATGTGGATGCTACTTTGACACGTACCACCTAGATAAGCATCATTGCAGATCATGTACACCTTTTCATGAAAAATATTTTCCATGATGGCTGTGGCCATTTTCACCAAGATGGTGCATCCCACTACAATGCAAAATGGTTCAAGAATGGTTTGAGTAGAACAATAACCTGTAATAAAATATTATATCCATCAGTCCTAGCTTACCAGTGGTATTATTTGTACAAATTATCATACAGATAGCTCATTAATTAAAAAACACTACATTCAAACACAATTATGGGGACATGACACCTTGCTCCCTGTCAGTATTGTTCTGTAAGTAAATCTTAGTAACAGTGAAGATGTTGTAAATGCTAGAAACAGCAGAAGATGATCCATGTTCTTTCAGAGCACTATTCTCTTCTGACAATGAACATGAATTTCACGCATCCAATTATTTGTGTTTTTATTCAGTAAAAGTACCAGAAAACAGCATTATTTTTGTACTTACACAGTTGAAGATGTGTGAAGTTATTCATCCTTAAGTTTAAAGCTGGAATTGTATTTTTGAAAGCTGACATACAACTGGGAAAGACACAGGATCAGTCCTTAACAGTGGGGTTGTAAAGGTTAATTTAAAGTACACTGAACTGTTATTATTATGTGCATTAAAATAGTTACTGTTAATATTATAATTTAGCCTTTTAACCGAAACAAGATAAGACCCCCAGGTGTTTGTGTTTTAGGTCGTATTTAATGAATGCATTATAATAAACTAAAATGAGAAAAAAGAAGTCAAACATTTTTGATTCTCTCTGTGTCTGATGTTAATCATATGGAGCCCCACAGAACAATGAAAGACTCAGATTTTGAAGAAGAACTTGCTTCAGATTTACAGTTTTTTTTTTTTCTTAGTTCAGTTATTGTGGCAGTATATAGAGTAGACTGTACCTCCATGTTTGGGAAGTTTGATATGTATTTTTGGCAACTCATGCATAACGCAGTTAATAGTGCAACAGAAAATAACAGCAAAATCAAAGTGAGCAATACCGATGCTCCACAGCAACAGCAAAGAATAAGATCAACAAGACATTAAATTGTGACAAACAATACTTTAGAACTAAACCTTTTCACATTTTGTCACAAAACAACCACACATTTCAATGTATTCTATCTGTATTTTTTGGGACAGACCAAGACACAGTAGTGCATAATTCTGAAGTGGAGGTAAAATAATACATAATTTTCAATAGTTTTCGCAAATAAAAATCTGAAAAGTGTGGCGTGCATGTATATTCAGATCCTCTTTGGTCTAAAACTCGTAAATTAAATCCAGTGCAACCTAAAGTCTTTAAAAGTCACCTTAGTGGCTTGGTCCTAATTATACGGAGGCTTCAATCCTCGACGCAGCTGTCCCTGGTTCGACTCCCAGCCCCGGCTGCGTGTGCTCATTGTCTCTGTCTGCCTATTTTGAATAATAACAAAAAAATAAATAAAGGCCATTAGTTGTGCAAAAAAAAAAAAATCTAAGAAAAAAAAGCCACCTAATAAATAAAGTTGTGGAGAAGATTAAAACAGCCTTAGGTCATAACACAATATCCCAAACTTTGAACACCTCACAGAGCACTATTCAAGTTAGCATTCAAAAATGCAAATATTATGGTACGACTGCAAACTTAATAAGACATGACCATCCAGCTAAACTGACTGGACAGACAAGGAAAGCATTACTAGGGATAGTCAAATGCACTGCACACGTTAGATGTAAAAACCCTCCTGTCGTCATTTTGCGGGCTGTGGTGGTGAGCAAAAATTGAATTTATAAAATGCCGCTAGGGACTATGGAGTGCCGACAGCTGTCGTAAACTGCTCATGTGGAAAAACATGTGTTTGACATCAGTTCGCAAGGCTTAGAAATAAATTGATAAACACTAAAACAAAGGGGACTCCATCTATAATTTCAATATGTTTTAGTTACTTTTATAAACACACAATACAGTTACAGTTGGTTATAGTTTTTCCCTTTTGATTGCAGTTTTTATTTATTTCAGTTAATGAAATAACCCTGCTTTAGTTTGGTCTATCCCATAAAATAAAAAATAAAAAGTTAAGGGGTTTGAACACTTTGCAAGTCACTCTGTTTGTTTCCAAAAAAACGAAAAGAAAGAAATCACAGTGTAAGTATTATGATTATTGATTAATTAATATTCATCAAGAATTATAATTGAAAATCATAATTTGAAAATATTTTATTTCTTAAACAAAAATCATTACTTACGAATAGAAATCAGAGATGTCCTCTGGTGTTGTGATTATGGGCTCAAAGCTCTTTAATAATTACAAATTATTAACCAAAACCACCAACTGTCACTGTTTATTCAACCACTTCACCTTGTTTTGACAGATAAATCACTCTTGCACGAAATAAACACAAACGCTTCTCTTTATATATATATGAAGATTTATTGAAGCCAAATGATCCTGATATACCATTATTCTGATCCAAAACCTTCATCTAACTAACAAGCACCATTCTACACAAAGGAAATAAAAATGAAAACCTAACAATGATAATAAAAGAAAAACATATATAAATGCGCATTTAGTGTCCATGAAGATCAAACCAGCAGTTTTATGGACAAAATGTGTAATTTGGGTTAAATAGAAAGAAATCCTCCTGTTGTGTTGATGTCTCAATTGCAGCTGATAAAACGGTGGGGCCACGCCCCTTTGGCCACAACCAGCTGATCGCTCCAAATCTTGACAAAGAGTCATAAACTCTGAGGCAGGAGCTCAGTGGAAAATCTCCAGCAATAAAACTGGAACAAAGAGTGGTCTGGCGAGGCCCAGACTGCAGTTTGCTTTGAATGAAAAACTTTTAAAAGTCCAACTTCTAACTCCTGGCTGATTTGAGATCAGCCGGAAAAAACATTAACCACCCACAAGTCAACAGCAAATCAAAACACAGCTCAGCATAACATAATTCAATCAGTAATGCAGGCAACAAGTTAATAGCTGAGATTAACTACTGGTGATCCTACATCACCAGTAGGAGAAGGAGTTAAATGAAAAAAATGACAAGAGAAGTGAGATTTTTAAATAATCGTTTATTCTGCTTCTAACTTTTCTTATATTCCACACACTTCCCACAAACAGGGTTACCAAACCTTTTGCATGTTTTTGTAATTAAATACCATCTATTAGAAACATGCAGTGAGGCAGTGGAAAACATGCTAGTGCCAAGCATAAGTAATGCCTCTGAAACCACTGTTACGTCTATCAGTCTAATTGTTTTATCAGTGGGATATTCAGAGTGGAAAACAGGCAGAATGTTGGCAAGATGAAAAAAGATTCATATTGGATTATGTCTGCTTCTTTTCCGTCTTTTTTTGTCTACCTACCAGTATGTCTAGCTGTTCTCTCACACAGACACATGCACACACACAACTCTCATGTGTTTCTCGAGCGCTTTGAGGGGCCTGGCAATCTGTTCAATCATTCTTTTTTGCAGGTCTTTATACGGCTCTCTGAGGCCTAATTATCGGTGACAGAAGACTTTACCCAGTGGAAAAAATGGCAGGGTATAAAGAAACGTTCTTCCATCTTCGCAGGAATTGGTAAGTTTTTAATGCGAAACCCTCTCATAGTTTGCAAATAACACTTAAGTGTTATTAATCATTCTCAATTTTGAAGATATAAAGCCACTAAAAAAAAAGAATAAATTACAGCTGCAATGTTCAGTGGATTGCTTTTCATTTTAGATGACATTTAGAAAATCAGTCTCCTTAACGGGATATTCTCCATCATTCTGCACTATGTGCTACTGGTACTGAGGGACTTAGACCAAGGCCAAACAGTGCAAAAACTGTATATCATAAAACATCCTGGAATAATTCAGGACCATGAAGACTGATTTCACTGTTGGAATCTATGATGGCTTGGATTGACACTAGACATCTTATTAGACCGAACAATATTTCTTTATGCCGGTTTGTTTACTTTTATTTTGTCTCTTTTTTATGTGTTGTGATTTATTCCAGTCTTTCTATCCAGGCGTAGTTGCCTCCGTGTTTCAGACTTAGGGCTTTGCACATAAGAGACTAACACCAATTTCAGTGCAGCGTAAGTCATGTTGAGGCTTTGCCCCATTAAGAGGTCCATCAGAATGTCCGCCTGTCACAAACAGCTGTTTAAAAAAACACAAAAGAGGCAAGCATAATCAATAAATCAGTGAACCCCAAATCTTTTGCAAATTAGAAATCAGAACCAGAGTAAAGGGATCCAATATCAGATGAGAGCATATCGAAGTCTATTTTACAAACCTCTTCTCTCAAGCTTTTTCTTGCTCTGTGCGACTGATGTTAAATCTAATTTATTCACTTGGTGTAGCATGTGCAGCATTGCTGAATTAGAAAGACAGGAAACTGTGAATTACATTTATCAGTTGAAGGAGTCAAAGACATGCTATGCTGGATGATATAAAAGCTTGACTTGAACAGTGAAAGAGGAAATACAAGGTTAATCTAAAAGCAGTGGGAGGTGCACGCTCCAGTAAGTGACAGAGCGAGGGGTGGGAGAAGTGGGGGAGCTTATACTTCATGCATTCTGATGCATTTCTGCAGAGATATTAATAAAAACCTGGGATGAGTACTGTCATTCTTGATGTCGGATGTTATTTCCTTACATAATTAATGCAAAACACTGTTAGGGCTGTATTGAACTTAAAGAGAATGGCAGATGTTATTTTAATTGAAAGACTAAACACAGATAATACATGCATGACCCAGTGTGCTGGAACTCGTTCAGTTTTTCTGTTTACACTGAATCATTCCAACCTTTTCTCAACAATCACATTGTTTATTCACCCGGGGCAGAAGAAATGTTCCTTTGTTAACCTTTTGCTTGCAATAATTACTATTATCTGCAACCCGAATATTTTTCTTTTAATTCGTTTTGCAAAAATGCTTTTGCAGATTTGCAAATACAGTTCTTTGTTTGATGAAGGTTGTGAGGTGTGACATTTGAGACATGTTGGCGTTGCCAGATCTACTGAATCAGGCACCTGGCGGAGTACGCTAACACACAGTACTGTGAAAAAGGGTTTGCCACATTTCAGATTTCTACTGTATTTGCTGTTTTGTCACAGTTACTTGCTTTAGATCAACAGACAAAATTAAATATCAGGCAAAGATAACCTAAGTAAGTACAAAAAGCAGTTTTTGATTTTTTTATTCATCAAGGAAAAAAAGGCTATCCAAACCAACCTGGCTATCTATGAAATTGCAATTGCCACCTAAATATAAAAAGTTGTTGGATCACTCTTCGTGGCAAGCATTTGTGATAACTGACAATGTCTCTTTCACATTGCTAGAATGCCACTCTTCTTTGTAGAACTGTTGTTGCGGGTTAGGATTAAAGACTTATTTAATAGCATGTCATACCAACAAAATTCGATTTAAGCATGGATTTTTACTAGGCCACTTAAAAACATTCATGTTTTTAACCATTGAGAGGTGATCTTGCTATTGGGCATCAGAATATTTGTTCACTGCGTAATACACATGAGGTCACAATGTGAAGGCCAGGCATTCTTGTTAAGGATTTTCTGCTAGAGAGCAAGATTTGTGGTTCACCAATTACATGTCATCCAGATACTGAAGATAGAACAAAGCAGCCGCAGACCATCACATCACACTACCATGACCATGTTTGACCAATTTTCGCATGATGCTCTTTTTCTGAAATGCTGTGCTAGTTTTACAATATGTGTAACAGGAAGTATACCTTCCAAAGAGTTCATTTTTTATCTTGTCAGTCTACTGAGTATTTTACCCATCTTGGGAATCGTCTGTATGTTTTTTGGCAAGTGTGAATGACCAAAACTTATTTTCTTCTTCTTTCTCAAAAATGTGATAAAAACTGTATTAAAAACATTAACTTGATTATAACTCTGACCCCACCAGCATCCCTGTCTCAGTCCAAGCTTTCCTCAAAAGCTGGCAACTCTGGCAATGTACAAAACTGTTACATTACCACATTTTCAAGCACAGTAGTTAAGGTTGTATGAATAGAGTCATATTTCATGTGTAAATGGCATCTTTCTATGCACAATGCATGTGAGGGATGGGGGTCATATACATTCAAAAGTGAATACTATTTTTTTTTTCTTGAAATGCACATCCTTAATATAATCAACATATGAAGAGGACACAGGGCAGAAACATACTAGGATTTCTTTCTTGGATCTATAAGGCTGTCTTTCAACCTGTCATGGTGGATTATACCCAATAATGGAACTTGTTCTGCATCCAATCACAGGATGTTATTTTATTTTTTATGATAATGAAATCCTTTGAGATGAATATTTGATTCATGAGATAAAGAACACTGAGTAAAATTGATTTGAGTTGACACTGTTTGGCTCTGCTGTCTATTTCTTGTTTCTTCAGGACGGTACAACATAGAGGCCATCCAGTCTTCAACCTCGTCGGTTTACTAATCTGCAACCAGCATTACAGACCGTTTCCACATTTACCGAGGTCTCAGGTTGGGTGTCCCAACAGACTGAAGCTCCAGTGCCTCTGGCTGCTTCTGACATGGTGGGATGAAAATCAATTTTTCACCAGTTATAACAGTAATGAGATGATTACTTTACTAAGCAGTGGGAGTAGTAATATTAAAGTTCCCTTCATTGTCCCCAAACTGGAATAAAAATGACCAGAAACAGCTTTCTTCCAGACATTCCTAAAACTTTTGACATTTTACCCTAAATGTTTTTCTTCAAGCCACGATGTTCCAAACCATGTTCCCAGGCTCAGTGCAAAGGGTTAAGGCAGACCATCAAAGGGGGTGAGAAAATGAGGTTTCATCACACGGTCAGTCATTTGCTCCTGCTACTTTATGGACTAACTGCTGTTGGTCTGCTCAGCTGCTGGTTGATTTAGCGGAGCAATCACTCTAAAACCAATGGAGGTTGAATTCAGCCTTCCTATGATGGAAGCTCTGAGCTTCACACAGGAATACAAATGATCTACCGTCTTAAAAGTCAATTGTACAGCGTTCATACCTGCTACCTATCTCATTAACACACACATAAACACTCATGTGTGTTCCCTTTTTCCCACTGGCTAGAAACATCCTGCCAGCAAACAGTCTCCACAGACATCCATGTGTCACATATAATTACTGAAAAATGTGTGTTTTTATGGTTTTCATGGAGCATTTCTGGAGGCTGTCGGTGTGAGTTTGGAAGCATGGTACATTTAGTAGTAAATATGTTACAGATGTCCACTGAGATTATTTCTGCTGATGATTCAGACATGGTCAGAGTGACAGAGATGTTTGGTAATACAAGAAACATTCAGTGAGAGAACACGATGCCTTGAACTTATTTTTTTTGTTATGTTATTTGCAGGTTTACGTACAGTATCGTTACTGTGCAGTTAAACAATTTGGGAAAGCCCAAATAATGATGATGATTGTGCTCTGTAAGACTCTGATAGGTAACTTCATGGTTTAGGCATTTAGAGGTGCATCTATGATTGAATTTTAGAGCAACACACACATCATCATTGTAGGATGTCAAAGAAAAATCAAAAGAAATCAGGAAGAGAACTCTGGACCTCAATAAATCTGGTTCATCCTGTGTTACAATTTCTTGATAACTGAAGGTGCCAGCAGGTTCATCTGTTCTCACAATTATCTACAAGCAGGCGGTTTAACACCAGGAAAAACTAACCTCATAAAGTTGCTGAAAAGAGTGCCAATATCCACTGTAAAATGAGACATACACTGACATTGGCTAAAATGCCACTCAGAAAGGAAGAAGCTATTACTCCAAAAGAAACATGAAAAGCCAGCTTGGCACTTTACCACAGGAACATAGACTCTAATTTCTGTAAACATGTCCTGTGACCTTAAGAAACTAAAATAGTAGAATTTGGCTATGATGAATGTTACATTTGAAAGGAAAAAGATGAAAACGAGCCAGAGAATGCAATTCCAACTGTGAAATATGGGGGTGGCAGCATCATGTTGTGTAGGTGCCTTGTTTTGTAACTTTTAGCATGGATTTGTAGAAAATCCATGTTTAATCTAATGTTTGCAATGGTGACCAAATACAGTCATTAAGTAAATTGCTAGAAGTGCATTTACTTTTCAGGAACTAAGCAATTATTATGAATACAGCTATATAATCTGAAGCTTTTTCATGCAGCTCCCCTCTGTACACAGCTTGTATAGAGGGGAATGCTTCAAGGGGCGCTGCTAAGGGTTCTGTTCCATTTGAGCTAGAACATAACTCAAAAGCCATGATGGATGCAAGCAAGTGGTGACGAGAATAATGATCGTTTTTGGACGATTACTCTGTTATTATAAATATTTGACTTGTGACAATGTAATATCCCAATGCAGCAGTGTTACAACCCCACTCGGCCAGGGGGTAGGGGGAAGTAAACATTTAAACCAGATGTTATAGGGTTGGTGAAAGAAAAGAGTAGTTTATTGCTTTTCAGTAAAGTTTCTCTCTTTTTTTGACAAAATACAAACAAAAGGAGGGTACTTAGCAAGTACAAACCATTAAAAAGGAGGTAAAACCCAAAATACCAAGTTAATAACAAAATACACAACAACCATTAATTTAACTAAAAATAATCCCACAATAGACGGGACAAGAAGCTAATTCAACACTTTCTTAAAACAAGTTTAACAAAAAAAAAGGGTACTGCAAAGCTTTAGTCCATACTAACAGTAAACAAACAACTCAAAGAAAAGCTTAACAAGCTTTCAAGAAATTCCTTAGAACCAAGTTAGAAAAAGGTTCTAACCAACAAGCAAGCATGCAAACAATCATAGTCAATGGTTTCAAGACACCCAGAGCAAACGAGGCGAGCTGTTCAATCCAAATCACAGCTGCCCTTAGTGGCAGGTGCAGAGAGTTTTATATAGCGTGATCTCTTCGGTGATTGGCGGCGCATTGGCGGAGACAGGAAATCAACAGTCCAACATGAGCTCGCGAAGACGTCCAGCAGGGGGAGTGTAGAGCGCCCACGAAGATCCGAGTCCAACAGAAACAACAAAGAAGAGAGCATCCAGCTAAGAAGAGAGTAACCAGAGGTTGTCCAGCAGGAGGAGAGAAGAAGAGATCCGAGCCCAACAGAAACAGCGCTACCAACAGCAACGGAGCTTGTTACAAAACAAAACAAACACATACAGACATATGGCAACCAGCCGTAACAAGCAGACATAGAGAAGACATACAAGGCTACTTCTGTAACCATTTAAGAATCCACAAAGTAAAAAGCAAAATCATAGCAGAAGACTTAATTTTCTGACTTGACTTAATGTATGCCGTGGTATATTATGATGGCTCAGGGGTTTTGTTGCAGCCATACGGAATAGAAGTAATACTGACTGAAGAACAAATGTGGATTAAAAACACAGTAGTAATACGTAGTAATACTTTCTATAAACTAAGGCCTTCTGTGGCTTGTCCGAATGATGTAGACAAAATGCAGAAGTTGGTTTGTTGTAAGGGTACATTTCATAAACATATCAACATTGAACCAGCGGTTCCATCCTCAAGCCTCTTGTGCAACATTGTTCCTAAATTAACCTAATCAACGTCTGTACAATACAAGGTCAAAGTTGAATGAGCAGTTCAAGATCAAAACGCTTTTTTTTTTTTGCCCAGGAAGACCTAAAAATAGAAGCTCACTCAACCAGCATGTGTATGATTGCATGCTCATTACTGCGAATAAGGAGCTGCATGAATAACACACCATACTTAATATTTGTCATGACTCATCCACAACAAATAAACTAATTAACTAACCTAATTAATGTACAAAAATCACATTAGAGTTTCCATGTTAAAGCAAGTATTATTATTAAAATGGTGCAGAAAATGCTCCGATCATTATCATTTATCATCTCCTTGTCTCTCCTCAGAATGCATCCATCCATCTGTTTATTTAACAGGAAATTTCTTCTTCCCATAAACCAGATTGCAATCGCTCTATTAATTTATGCATTTCTTCTATGCCATTATTTGTTATCATTATAAATTTGATCTTTACACACAATATTAGCTGACCAGTTTTGCATTTTAAAACTCACACACAAGCCCTGTGAAAGTTTTTAGTTTCAGTTTTTGAGGTGAAGCTGGGAAGACATCATCTTTCTGCACTCTGAGGTAATTAGAACATACTTTATGTTTCCTTTTCATATTGTCCCACTTTTTTGGGCCTTCAAGGGTTGACCTTCCCCTGGTGGCCCATCTTCTCCAGAATTGTCCTAAACAAGCAAAATGAAAGAGGGAAAACCAAAAGAAGTATGTTAATCACTGGATGGATATTTATGAAAGTTAGAAAGATAGGAGTTTTTGAAACTGGACAGAAACTGACTGCAAAGAATGTTGTTATTGTACCTCCAAGCCACGGTGGCTGAGTTTTTAGCAACAGTAAAAAGGTGGTCATTCTCACCCCTGACCTTAATAAACTTGCCCGTCTGCTCCTTTGTCCCTAAACAACAAAAAAAAAAAAAAACCATCTTGCTTAATATCAGTGTAAAAAAAGCCTTTTTTAATTTTACATTTGTCTTAATTTGCAGAATATATTAAAATATTTCTATGCAAATGCCTAAAACAAGCTCTTTCAAACTTTTAACTTCTTTACTGAGATTTGCTTGCATTTGAAAGTGTATTTCTCTTCAGCTGTACCTGGAATCATGAATTATAATGCTAGCTGAATTATAAATACACTTTTAAAAAAACATATAGCACATTTCTTTATCAAAAATGAATATTGAAAAGCTTATTTATTCTCAATCACACTCTCCAGCGATACGGTAAGATTACATAAAATTGTCCATTTATTCAGGTTAACTTTAATATCACCTGTAATGTCAAATCGACTTACATGAACAAATGACACAATACATTAAAATAATACTAACATAAACTGTTAGAAATCACTTGTGTTTCACTGTGATGACTGACAGCAGGAGCTCAGTGCCGATAGTCCGGTCAGATCTCTACCGGTCTAGCTCGCTCCACTGCCGGTAGGGCTGGCGAGGCAAGCCGGTGGGAGCGGAAACCTCCGAACACGTCGGAGCACGTTTGAAATTAAGCGATGACTTGATAAATCAAGCAGATTTTTCACGTCTACACAGTTATATTTCTGCACTAAAAACATTGTAAAAGTTCATTTGTGTCACAGAAAGTGTAATTTTTCACAATTTACTCACAGCTTTTGCCACTGTGGTCCACCATGGCTGCCCTTGCTTGACCAATCCGCATTGACCCGCAATGAATCATGGGAAAGGATGGACCACGAAGGATACTCACAAGTCATCCTTCAAATCGGGCAAAAGAAGGACACATTTGTCAGCAGCATCTGACAGACCTTCCGCCCGGCGCTGTGACGTAATCGGCCCGCAAGTACGGACTTGGATGGATCCAGCCCCTGAATTGGGACACACCCTCGGCCTGCACATGGATCCTCTTTCTTCCTGTTTATTGACCAATAGGAGAGGAGCTGGAGAGAAGAAGGCAGCCCTCCTCATTTGCATAACGAAGCAGAAATGCATACGGTAAAGGAAAAAGAGAGACGAGGAAATGTAAAAAGAACAAAGGCATGTCTAAGGAAAATGAAAAAGAAAATATATACATTTCTTGATGAAAATGCATGTGTAAGGAAAAGGAAAAATAAAATATATATATTTCTTGATGAAAATGCATGTCTAAGGAAAAGGAAAAAGAAAATATATACATTTCTTGATGAAAATGCAGGTGTAAGGAAAAGGAAAAAGAAAATATATACATGTCTTGATGAAAATACATGTGTAAGGAAAAGGAAAAAGAAAATATATACATTTCTTGATGAAAATGCCTGTCTAAGGAAAAGGAAAAACAAAATATATATATTTCTGCTTTTATTTTTAATTTTGTCAGAATCGGTCCTCCATAATAGTGAGTGTGAGCAGCCACAGACCTGCCCCTGTGGACCTGGGACAGATACGGTAGAGATCCGAGCCAGAGACGACCAAAGGCCCCCCAGTGCACAGGAAAGACTAAGTATAATTGTCAAAAAACAGAGAAGGTCCAGTTACAATCACAAACCAGTAATAAAAAAAATGCAGTAAAGCTGTAGAGAATCCTAAGGCATCCCGAGTCAGACGAGAGAAGGAGATTATTTTTAAGTAAACTTTGTTTGGCTCTAATATAAACTAAAACAAGATTAGAAGATTTAAAACAGATCATTGTTGATGAGATGAGCTTCACTTCTAGAGTAAAGAAAAGGAAGTTAAAGTTGGATTTGACATGATGTCAGCATCATGGTCGAGTTTTTTTTTTGAGGATTGTGGTGACAGCAGCCAGTTTGAGTGAGAAGGGACAGAAATATAACAGAGGGAGGAGTTAAAGATTCATAAATTGAGGGGTGAGATGATTTGAAGCCATTAGTCTGAAGGGTTAGATGGTATTAGGTCAAGGACACAGGTTAAGAGATTCATGCCAGTGGAGAGTAGTTGAAGATGAAGAGGAAGGTGGGTATACATACAGTAAAAGCTGCAGTGTTATGACACATAAAAGGTAGGGAAATTTTAAGAAAGAAAAAGTAATCTTAGACCTCTTAGAATCTATACTGCACTGTTTTCACACCTTCTTTATTACATTATAAAAATAATTCCAAATATGCCAGCAGACTTATCAATCAGATGCTAACGATGTGGTGGGGCATTTTCATTTCTGTTTTGTCACAGATATGGAGCCTAATGCAGAGAGGATACATGACTGTGTTTTATGTGTTTGGTGTCAGCTGGTGTTGCAGATACCACAGGAAGCCCATTTGAGTTAAATCACATCACTGACATGAATCCACCAGGGGTTTGTTTTATCATGACGAGCTGTGCTGCCTTCTGACTAGCCAAGTGAAGTTCACTGACAGCATAGGAAAACACAAATGTTGGAAAACTTGTATCTGGGTTTAAATCCTCCTGCCAAAATGTGTCAAAGCCTTCAGGGAAGGCATTCCTTTGCGCTATATGTACTGCAGTATGTTTCAACATACATACTGAGCTTAAAGGTTTGCTCTGATCGCATCAGAAAATGACCTTTCCATCCAGTGATGATTTCCTCTAATGCATCAATGCCTTTTTCAGAGCATGCAGACAGTTTGTGCCCATTTCTGTATTAAGAGAAAGAAAATGCCCAAGCAGCAAGGGTTCAGTGACATGCAAACTGTCCAGAGTCAATTTTCCAATCTGTTCTCTCCTTTTTACTCACTTGGTTGAGCTTGATTGATACTACAGCTCACCATTCCAGGTTAATCCAATGCATTTTTAAAGAAATACCGGGACGCTTGCTGGAAACTCATTTCTAATTACTCTACCCATATTGTAATAAGGCAAAGATAGTGCTGCTGTGGCAATTTGTATTGATTCAAGGCAGAGGTCACTGAATTGTGATTCATTACAAACCCTAGCAAAGCAAAATAGAGAGCTGAAACTCTCATCTTTGCTTGGTAGTTTACATAGACGTCTATTAAAAAGTATTTTCCATATGTTCCTTCCACCACCAATGACATGCTGGTAGTTATATAATAATACCTGCAAAAACGCAGAAACTGCAAATGCAAAAACATTATATTCAAACATTTAGACTTAGTTGGTTTTATGCATATTTCAGGTCTTAATAACCCAGGCACAGAGTAGTTGATGGCTCTGCTGAATATTTTAACACTTATACATATTGCTCTTCTAGTGAAACTGTTGTTTGTCTGGAAATGCCTGTAGGAGGTTAATTTCTCAAATGTTCCTCCTGATTGGAAAGAGTGGGGTCCATGGAACAATTTACACATGGCAATCACTGAATTATTAAAAACCACATCAGAGGATACAACATAAACACACAGCTTTTTGTGTAGATAATGTACAAAGGAACATATCTATCTATCTATCTATCTATCTATCTATCTATCTATCTATCTATCTATCTATCTATCTATCTATCTATCTATCTATCTATCTATCTATCTATCTATCTATCTATCTATCTATCTATCTATCTATCTATCTCTCTGTCTGTCTGTCTGTCTGTCTGTCTGTATTGGGGTACACTTCAATCAAGAAAAGAAAATATGTGATTTTTTACTTTGTTCAGCAGCATTCATGTTAGTTGTGGTTTTCTGTTTTGGTTATCTTCTGCCCAGTGTGCTCTCCTCACTCCTAGTTCCCTTGGCATTGCTTTCCTGTTTATTTTCTTAGAATGGTTCGCTTATTATGATTATTATTATAGTTCTCTGCTTCCCTTCCAGTCTATTCAGTCAGTGTGGTTTAAGTTTGTTTACTTTTGTAGTCAGGCTTTCTTTATGGTTTTGCTAGTTCTTAGGTTGTTGTGTTCCCTCCGTTTTCTCAGTTTCCTTTAGTTCATGTTTATTCTTGATTCTCATGTTTTATTTATCTTGGTCTATAGTTTCGTTTAGGTCTGCTCACTGTCGTGTTAATTAGTCCCTTTCCTCATGCTTTAGTTTTATTAGGTTCACCTGCTCCCTCTGCCTCTCTGCCTCCTGGTCTCACCTGTTCGTAGTTCCTTTGATTATCTGTCACCTATTTTCATTGGTTCTCACTCCTCTCTCCCTCAGTATATATGTTTGGTTATTTTCATTGTTCCTTGCTTGGTCCTCCTGTTACTTCCATGCTGGTTCCTGTTCCTTGTCATTTTGGAAACTCGTGTAAGTTTACCTTTTTGTTATTAAAGCCTCAAGAACCTCATATCCACTATGCTGCAGTCAAGTGTTTTTCTGCATTCTGGTTCCGTTCCTCAACACATTACAACATAGTGCCTTGATAGATAGATTATACAACAATATAAGCACTGGAAAATGACCATAGTTGATGTTCAGAAATTTTTGAATAAGACTCTCCCCATTTTTTAGAATAAAACCTGTTTTAATCCCTTTGTAGTTGCTTTTATATTTCGACAAGTTGTACGAGAATACTGCATTTGTAGCTCAAAACAGAGATTCCTCCACTTGCATTTTATACGTTTGGAGTTTGGACTGATTGTTGTTTTTTTCTGCAGTATTGGTGATGTTTACATTCTGCTTGACATTTCTTCAAGTGAGTCATTCAGTCAGGTGCAAAGCGACCTGTGTACCTTATTGCTTTTGATAGACGTTACTCTGAGATAAAGTTTTGGTTCAGTCTGCCTTTCTTTCTCCACTGTAGCGAAATAACAAACTTTAAATTTCACAAATAGCAGAGTTTGGTGATAGCTGACAGTCCTCTGTGTTTTTTGTTTGTTTTTAATGTCACTTTTTAAAGTTGCACTGCAGGACGTTACAGTGCCCTCTCAGTTCCCCATATAAACATTCTGTATGTGTTCATAGAGGGTATTTTCAGAACGACGAACAGCCTTGCCAGGCCCATGGCGAGACGAGCTTAGATGGGCCCCTTCACATGACATTTTGTAACTAGTAAAAGGTGTATTAATATTTTCCTTACAAAACATGATTGATGCTGTATTCAAGCTAAAAGTGACACAGATCTAAAATGTTTATAAATAATTGGATGGTTATTGTAGTTGGATGGAGCTGTGCAGTGGTGCAGCTGGTAGCACTGTTGCCTTGCAGCAAGAAAGTATTGGGTTCAACTGCAGGCCTGGGGTCTTTAGGCATAGATTTTGCATGTTCTCCTCATGCAAGTTCTTTCCTGTACTCCAGCATCCTCCCACAATCCAAAAACATGACTGTTAGGTTAATTGGTCTCTCTAAATTGCCCCTCTGAGTCAGGATACCTGTTGACGGTGTACCCCGCCTCTCGCCCATAGACCGATGGACATTGGCACCAGCCCCCTGTGACCCTGTACGGCAGAATTGGGTATACAAAATGGATGGATGTTATATGTAATAATTTGAGTAAAATTTGAAATCTAAATATTTTTATGGTCTTTCTTTTTTTTAAATAACTCTTTTGCTTTCTGTGCTAAAACTTACTAAAAACATATTTGCAAACTGCTGCTGTGTCTCAAAAATCTGACTGGCAAATCCACAGCGCAACTCTGCAGGTTGCAAAAAGAAATGATTATATATGTATTTAAGGTTAAGTTCTGGGTTCCCCTTCCACTTTGGGCCGGGACAGTTGGTACAGTTTTTATTTATGGAATATGACTGCAGATGTATTACTGTGAGAAGTGTTTGAAAGATTATGGTTAACAGTTAATAAAAACTGAGTTTTGTTCATAATATTACATAAGATGAAAAAGAATAGACATTTTATGTTAAGGTCATGGCATGGCTTACACAGTTATATGGAGGACAGTTGATCTAAAGACTGTTGATCTGGCAATTGTTCAGCAAACTGTCACTGACACAGTTTACAAGCAGGAAAAGCCACAAACGTCATTGATTAACAAGCTGGCTTGTTTTAGAATGTTGTTCCCACTGGGAAGTTGAGTGGACAGAAAAAGATGCACAAGCAACAGGGATAATTTGAGCCTTGAGAAAATTAAGAAGCTACGCCCATTGTATAGTTTGTTGGAGATTCACAGGGACTGTGGCTGGGGTCAAGAGCTACCACGCACAGACCCAGGACATGAGCTAATACTGCATTACTTGTGTTAAACAACTGCTCGACCTAAGACAAAGCCACGTGTCTTAACTGGGCTAAGAAAAAAAGGACAGTGTTGTGACTCAGTGGTCCAAAGTCTTTTAAGATAAAAGTTTGAAAATCTAAGGTCTGAAGGAAGAAGGGGAGAGGCATGTTGCTTGACCCATGTCATCTAATAGTATTGATCCACTGTGTTTTATCAAGTCCAATGTCAGTGCAGCTGTCTACCAGGACATCTAGAGCTTTATGGAGAAGCTGAATTCATTTTCCAGCAGGTTTTGCCTCCTTCTCACACTGCCAAAACTATCAATACTTTGCTTTGAAGACTATAGTATCTACAGGTCCTTCTCAAAAAATTAGCATATTGTGATAAAGTTAATTATTTTCCATAATGTCATGATGAAAATTTAACATTCATGTATTTTAGATTCATTGCACACTAACTGAAATTTTTCAGGTCTTTTATTGTCTTAATATGGATGATTTTGGCATACAGCTCATGAAAACCCAAAATTCCTATCTCACAAAATTAGCATATCAGTAAAAGGGTCTCTAAACGAGCTATGAACCTAATCGTCTGAATCAACGAGTTAACTCTAAACACCTGCAAAAGAGTGGCCTTTAAAACTCCCAGCCTGGTTCATCACTCAAAACCCCAATCATGGGTAAGACTGCCGACCTGACTGCTGTCCAGAAGGCCACTATTGACACCCTCAAGCAAGAGGGTAAGACACAGAAAGAAATTTCTGAACGAATAGGCTGTTCCCAGAGTGCTGTATCAAGGCACCTCAGTGGGAAGTCTGTGGGAAGGAAAAAGTGTGGCAGAAAACGCTGCACAATGAGAAGAGGTGACCGGACCCTGAGGAAGATTGTGGAGAAGGGCCAATTCCAGACCTTGGGGGACCTGCGAAACCAGTGGACTGAGTCTGGATTAGAAACATCCAGAGCCACCGTGCACAGGCGTGTGCAGGAAATGGGCTACAGGTGCTGCATTCCCCAGTCCTGGGCTACAGAGAAGCAGCACTGGACTGTTGCTCAGTGGTCCAAAGTACTTTTTTCGGATGAAAGCAAATTCTGCATGTCATTCGGAAATCAAGGTGCCAGAGTCTGGAGGAAGACTGGGGAGAAGGAAATGCCAAAATGCCAGAAGTCCAGTGTCAAGTACCCACAGTCAGTGATGGTCTGGGGTGCCGTGTCAGCTGCTGGTGGTGGTCCACTGTGTTTTATCAAGGGCAGGGTCAATGCAGCTAGCTATCAGGAGATTTTGGAGCACTTCATGCTTCCATCTGCTGAAAAGCTTTATGGAGATGAAGATTTCATTTTTCAGCACGACCTGGCACCTGCTCACAGTGCCAAAACCACTGGTAAATGGTTTACTGACCATGGTATCACTGTGCTCAATTGGCCTGCCAACTCTCCTGACCTGAACCCCATAGAGAATCTGTGGGATATTGTGAAGAGAACGTTGAGAGACTCAAGACCCAACACTCTGGATGAGCTAAAGGCCGCTATCGAAGCATCCTGGGCCTCCATAAGACCTCAGCAGTGCCACAGGCTGATTGCCTCCATGCCACGCCGCATGGAAGCAGTCATTTCTGCAAAAGGATTCCCGACCAGGTATTGAGTGCATAACTGTACATGATTATTTGAAGGTTGATGTTTTTTGTATTAAAAACACTTTTCTTTTATTGGTCGGAGGAAATATGCTAATTTTGTGAGATAGGAGTTTTGGGTTTTCATGAGCTGTATGCCAAAATCATCCATATTAAGACAATAAAAGACCTGAAATATTTCAGTTAGTGTGCAATGAATCTAAAATACATGAATGTTAAATTTTCATCATTACATTATAGAAAATAATGAACTTTATCACAATATCCTAATTTTTTGAGAAGGACCTGTATAGTAGAGTTCTGCTTGGATGGCCAGGACACTTGCTTGACCTAAACTTCATAGAGAATTTATAGAGTATTGTCAATAGGTGGTTTAGAGACACCAGATCCACAAAAGCAGACATGGTGAAGCCTGCAATGAAAGCAACCTGGGATCCCTGAACACCTCAGCAGAGCCATAAAGACTGATCACCTCTGTGCCACACTGCATTGATGCAGTAATTCATGCAAAACAAGCCCTGAACATGTGTGAAGTGCATATACTGTACAGTACTTTTCAACAGGCTGACATTTCTGTATTAAAAACTATTTTTATATGTAATGTTAAAATTTTCTTGGAAACTGAATTTTGGGTTTTTCTTTAGCTGGACTCCATAATTATCAAAGTTAACAGAAATAAAAGTTTGAAAAATATCACTGTCTAATTAATCTTTATGTTGAAGCTCTTTCATTGAATTACTAAAAGTAGAAGTTTATGCCAAAGAGTTCATAGCAAAGTGGTCTCCGTAACTCCTTAAATGTAAAGGCACAAATACACTAGAAGATTAAATAGAAATTGTGGCACCTATAATACGTATAATGTTGCACCCTCAGATTTCAAGAGTATTAGGTTTCTACTTGCCTCATAATTTAAAAACAGATTATAGAGTGACAGTCCTTCCTAAAATTAAAACAGTTTTCTGATCTCATTTGGAATACTTCTGTAATGGAAAATTTTGATGCTTGCTAAAATCTCATGACTGAGTTTACCTTTGCTTTCCACAGTCTTATGATTGTATTGGACTTATGGTTTATTTTATATCTTTATTTCATATGCTTATGAAAGTCTGTTCTCATAGTAACTTACTGAGAAACCAGTTTTCATGATCTGTCTCGTAAATATTTTCGCCGCCCTCTGTTCTAAAAAACTGTGCTCACTTTGTGAGTAGGAGCAACAGTATGATGTTCTTGATGGATAATATGCTCACAATCTTGTACAAGATACTTAAATAAACCTCAGTGAGTTCTTACCATAACTGTGCTTGGATAATTTATATTTTTCTATGACACTTTAAACAGGATACATTTTATAAATAACAGTATATATTAAGTCCAAACAACCCTTTTTGGATTGATGCTGTTTTGTTTTTTTTCCTCAGCAGGAAAGGAAATGACGACCAAATCTTTTCAAACGTTATTCTGAACCAGACGATGAATATCAGTCAGTCAGTCATTTTCTACCACTTATTCCATAGTGGGTTGCAGGGAAGCTGGTGCCTATCTCCAGCAGTCTATGGGTGGGAGGCGGGGTACACCCTGGACAGGTCGCCAGTCCATCACAGGGCAACACACAAACAAAACACTCATTCATACACCTAAGGGCAATTTAGAGTGACTAATTAACCTAACAGGCATGTCTTTGGACTGTGGGAGGAAGCCGGAGCACCCTTTGAGAACCCACGCATGCACGGGGAGAACATGCAAACTCCATGCAGAAAGACCCCAGGCCAGGAATTGAACCCAGGACCTTCTTGCTGCAAGGCAACAGTGCTACCAACTGTGCCACCGTGCAGCCCATGAATATGAATATTGATATAATGCCTGATCTTGAACAGCACCAAAAACTTCCACATTTACATACATCAACACATGCACTATATAGCCAAAAGTATTGGGTCGCACAACCAAATAAATGAATCCCAGTGTTCCAATCACTTCCATGGCCACAGGTGTAAAAAGTTTGTTGTGGAGAAACTTGACTAGCCCGTACACATTCCTGACCTCAACCTTCTCGAACACCTTTGGCATGATTTATAGCGGATGCTGCAACTCTGGTTTTCTCATCTAACTATGAACACACTCCTAAACCTTGTGGAAGATGTTTACAGAATAGTTAAAACTGCTATTGCTGGCAACAGTGGGTACATCAACAATTTAGGCCTTTATAGATTAGGATGTCATCAAAGTTCATGTACATGTAAAAGTAGACAGACAAATACTTTTGTATACAGAAACACATTTTTTGAAATGAAATGTTAGGAGAAAATGCCAGCTGTGTTTGCAGACCAGAAACCAACCCAAATTCTTCTACAAAGCAACAAAGGGTTTCTGTGGGTTCCTCCATCTTCATTTAGCTGACAGTCCAGTCAGGGAGTGTGACAGGCTCCGATGAAAAGTGTATCTGGGCAGGCTTTCTAATGAGAACAGGGAGTGGTCGTTAGTACTTTATTCTTGGGCTCAAAGCAAAGACAACAAAAAAAATTTTGCAGTTGTGGTGTTAAATGATGGCCGGAGTTTAATGAAGTGACACAAATTGAAATTAATGTGCTTGTAGCTACAGTAGGGTCAGGAGACACACAAACAATAGACATGTTTCTTGGGGAAGCTGTTGAGAAATTGCTTTTTCAGCCACAGGGCAGATTATCACATGAAGCGTGGGGCACTCAATAAAACATTCCTCAGGATTTACTACTCTATTTTGTTGTTTTCAGAAAGAAAGCTGTTAGCATATTCATTGTTGCAGCATTGTTGGGGCAAAAACATTGTGCTAAGCATACAATATGCAGCCATATTGGGTAGTTAGCCAATGTGGTGTCTTGCCCCAGGACAAGCCTGATAACAATTGGTGGAAAAATGTAAAAATAAACCAACGCTGAATGAATACTTGTCTGCTTGACAGATGGAAAAACAGTCCCCAAAGGCAATGTCCCTCCATATCTACTTAATTTTCTCTTCCCTCAGCTCTCCTCTCATTCGTCTATATTTATGGAGTTCTGTGCCAACAGCTGTGGGAATGTTTGCCTAAGTTTGTAACATTTTCTCAAGTCAACACCAATTTGGACAACATTTAAGTTGAGCTTTGCTATAACACAATGTTCCAAAAGAAGTGTGCCTCTCTTTAGGAAGTGTTACGTGCAAATAAAACTCTTTACTCCAAAAAAGACAATCATACCATAATGCATAAATAAGTGGTTTCCTCCTGATTTTTTTGTTTTGTTTTAGTGTAGGACAAATCTGTACAGTTAATGACTACTGGTCTCATCTAAACTTTAAGATGGGATTGGGCTTTATCAGGACTTCTTATGGCTTTCTTTCATCTTGCCCAACCTGCTATTTTAGGTGGACATCCATAGCTGCTGTAATATATTTGTGGCTTTTGTGAGGCCATACTTATGACACAAACTTAGAAACTCTTCTGTCACCTCACCTGAATGGTTTTCCCGCTTTAGCGATTAACCTTGCCAATAATGTAACTTGCCTGAACTGTAGCATCAGCATCTTTACTGGACTTCTGGGAAAGTTCTTTCTGGAATTGTAATCCTTTTCAGAGCTGATCCACTTTTTTATTCTGTCATCTCCCTTGTAGCTCTCATGATACTTGTCTTGTTTAGTCGCATGATGACGCTTGAGATTATATTGCTTAAGAACAACAATTTTCTCTTTACACATAAGGCAAATCGCATTTCCGAAGAACTTAACAAAAAAATACTGCAATGTCCACCTGTCTTGAAATTGTCTGTGTTTTTCATAAACTTTTCTTTTAGGTTTGGTTAGCGACATCTTTGGTTTCTTCTTCTACTGTTACTATTAGCCTATTTCTTCTTCACGTATTCTCCTGATTATTCTTCTCCCGATTTTCTTTGCCATGCTCTTCCTTTCTAATTATTTTGCTTAAAAAACTTTAGTATTTGATTTTAGATTTTTTAAATACGAGAAAGCTACAGTCTTCATTTTGTAATAGTAATACATATTTTTTTATCTTGAAAAAAATTGTAAAGGGCTAAAGTTTATTATATATTTGATATTGGGGCATGGGCTGGAAGTAGATGGGGTGGGGACTGAAAGTGGCCTTGGGGTCAGGAGTTTCAGACACCTGCCTTAACATGTCAACCCTTAAAGGTTATTTTAGTTAACATTTACATAGAGAGGGTGAGAATTTCACCATGGGGAAACCAGAAGCTTCTGTATGATGCTACTGATGAAAACTTCATTTAAATCTAATTATCTTGCTTTGAACACTTTTGAAAAATACAGTGGTTCTCATGGTGCTTTTTTCATTGCTGTAGTCTTTTCAACAAAACTCTTTACTCATGTCTATTTAATTCCAAGCCAAACAGAAAACAGTCCTACGCTTGCTTGTGTTTCAAACTTTGTCCACGTGGAACTTTTCAATTGAGAATGAAAAACAATCCAGTGAATTCACTTTTGGTCTTTATATGTGACATTTCCTTGATCATAACAAACTAATAGCATGTGGGAAACCTAACCACACACCTTCTCATTACTTGGAGAGGGTAACTGTAAAGGCCTGCAATAGCCAAATTACAGAGACCCTGGAAGTATGTGTAAGTGAGATAGATAAGTGTCTGTAAGGATTAAGGCTCCATCACTGAGGGAGCTCTTCTTTTACTGTCAAGTTTACACACTGTAGCATGCTAGAAAATAATCCTGAGACGTCCAAATCCTCTCTTTTGTTCCCAATCGCATCTTTCCGAAGAAGCCTCTCATTTTTATATATATATATATTGACTAAGAGCCCTTTAAAGACTCATTGTGTGAATGCTGTAGGCATTCACACTATTGAGATCCTGTTTCTCTTTATTCTTTATTATTCTGTCTTCTTCTTCTTATTATTCTGGTTGCTTCCGTACACTTTTTGATTCGCTACTCCTCCTGCATACTTTGTGCTATTTCAACCGTTCAAATTTCACAATATTCAGCCCTTTCAGGACAATCCGGCAATGACTTTTGGTATTTATACCTTTTATACTTTTTAAAATATTCAGCTTTTTGTGTTTTTTTTTTTTTTTTTGCTCCCATTGAAATGAATGGGAAACCTCAAAAATTCTGCTAAAAATTCACTGTTTTTGCCGTTTAACTACTTCTGCATACTTTCAGCTATAAACACCATTCAACTTTTAAAATGCTTTCACAGCCCTCTGCTATTATTGTATAATTCAACTTTTTGATATCTTTTACAGTTTTTCTACAATTTGGATTCAAACTTTATTACAATTTTTTCAGATTTTTTGTTTTATAATGTAATCCAATGAGGGAATTC